>NC_064857.1:112896713-113073205 GCF_024139225.1 Suncus etruscus | reverse complement strand
TTATTATTTAAACACCTTGATTACATACATGATTGTGTTTGGGTTTCAGTCATGTAAAGAACACCACACATCACCAGTGCAACATTCCCATCACCAATGTCCCAAGTCTCCCTCCTCCCCACCCGACCCCCGCCTGTACTCTAAACAGGCTTTCCATTTCCCTCATACATTCTGATTATTAGGACAGTTCAAAATGTAGTTATTTCTCTAACTAAACTCACCACTCTTTGTGGTGCGCTTCCTGAGGTGAGCTGGAACTTCCAGCTCTTTTCTCTTTTGTGTCTGAAAATTATTATTGCAAGAATGTCTTTCATTTTTCTTAAAACCTATCCCTTCTTCCTTCTTTTTATTTATTCATTTTTTAAAATTTATTGTTGCTGCTGTACTTTTTGTCATTGCTTGGTTTTGCTTTTTTGATTTTGTTTCATTTTTTTGTGTTTTTTCCCCCTTTCTTCTTTTAAATTGATATTGATAGCTCATAGACAAATTTCTCCCAACTATTTTTCCCCCAACAGAACCACAGACCTTGAATCATCTTGTTTAGTCTCATAAATTCAGGGGGGAAAGTGGTTCTAACAGGAGCAAACAGATGCATGAACATTAAGTGAAAATAAAAATGATCAGACCTAAATACCAACCCCAAAGTCAAAGACAAAAGAATCAAGGTACCCAATCTACAACAAAAGGGACCTGATACATTAGCAGTCCTGGGGACAATGGAGGGAGGCATGGGATGCATACTGGGAACAGAAGCGGAGGGAGGACAACACTGGTGGTGGGAATGGTCCTAACTCACTGTCACAATGTACCATAAATATAACTAATTGTGAAAAACTTGTAATTCCTATTGGTCATATTAAATGTTTTTTAAAAAATTCTGCTTGAGTGATCCCACTTTAGACATGTTATAAATTATAAATGATGGAAAATGTTGCAGGAAAAGAAAATACATTACGAGATCCATAAGCTTAAAGAATAAGGAAAAGTCATTACTTAAATTGAGAGATATATGAATGAATATATCAACTTGAGAAGAGTGGTAAACTTAGTTGGGGAACATGATCAACTTAATAGTTCTACAAAGAGGATGTTGAAGTAATCCTCAATTTGTTTTGACTCCCTTTTTGATATTCTGTCATGGTTCCTCTTAGGTTAAATGTAGAAGAAAGTCAGAAAGTCAAAAGATCTATAGATGTTGTCAACATCTCAATAAAAAAGAAGGATGCAGGATTCTGATGTTGGGCCTAGGAAAAAGAAACAGAATATACATTCTGCAGTAATATAAAATTTCATTTCATCTAAAATTTCACTAATAAACTTAATTAAAAATGGAAGGGGAAATGTTACAATAGACACTACAGGAATTTAAAGCATTGTCAGAGATTAAATTGAGAATTTTTATAACACAAAAAGAATGTAGAAGAAATAAATAAATTCATGGTTTCCTATGACATTTTGAGGTTAAACCAAGATGTTTTAGAATACAGTCTTTGAGTTCAAATTGATGAACAGATTTTCTTTGATTCACTAAGCAAGTTAATATAACTATCCTCTTGATTTTATGGAGATATGCTTTGTGGCCTAGCATATGCTCTATATCCTATGAGCATAAGAAAAGATTATTTATCCAGCTTTAGGGGCATAAAAACATATATAAAATTTCTAAAAACACACATTCTTCCATTTCTTCTTTCAAAGCAATATATTCTGTGATAGAGCAATTTTAAAGTCACAACTATTATTGTGCTGCTATTGATCTCTTTCTCCAGTTTGTTATCAGTTGTTTTAAGTATGGCCTTTTCTTGGTGCATATATGTTTAGGAATGCAAATTCTTCCTGATGTACATATATCCTTTGTTAATTAAGAAGTGATCCTCTATGGCTTTTATAATGTTGTTGAGCATAAAGTATGTCGCCTTATATTACAGCTAAAGCAGCCTTTATAAGTGAGCTATTTGCTTGAAGGATTGTTTTCCAACCTTTGGTCAACTGTCTTTTCATTATATGATGATCTGAAAATAGAATCAAATTACAAACAAAAATGGAAAAATAACTTTAGCACCTGTAAATCAAATAGCTCACTTCTGAAAACCCAGAGGGTCCAAGAAGAAATCAAAATTATTTTGAAATTAATGAGAATGAAGATATGACCTATTATCATTTTTGGAAAATATAAAAATCATCATTATTATAAAAATGTTTAGCTTTGCAAGGCTTTCTCAGGAAGGAAAAAAGGCCTCCAATAAATAACTACACATTTAAAGAAATTGGAAAATGACAAAACAAGTGAACCACAAGCTTTCAGGAGGACAGAAAAATAAAACTTAGAGCAGAAATTAATGAACTGGAAAACCCCAAAACAATCCAAAAGATAAATGAACACAAGAGATGGTTTTTTGAAAATATAAACAAGATCTAAAAATGATTGGCAAGACTCACAAAGAAAGAGAGAGGACACTAATAAACTTAATTAGAAATGGAAGGGGAAATGTTACAATAGACACTACAGGAATTTAAAGCATTATCAGAGATTAAATTGAGAATTTTTATAACACAAAAAGAATGTAGAAGAAATATAAATTCATGGTTTTCTATGACATTTTGAGGTTGAACCAAGATGAATTAGAATACAGGGCAGACAAATCACTATCAAGGAAATTAAAATGGTAAACAAAAGTCTTAGCAAGGGCACTCAGGTATATTGGTGGTGTTATAATTAATAAAACTAAATATCTAAGCCACAGAATCATAACAATAAAATCAATAGAGTCAAAGTTTAACAACCAAAAATAAAAAAAAAATTACCTGTTATGAAAGCATGCTGAGGCCCCAGGGTTGTGATATGGGATAGATTCTGGGAACATTGGTGGGGGGTGGCTGACACCGGTGATAGGATTTGTGCTAAAACATTGTATGTGTAAAATATGACTGTGGTGTACCCCAAGACCCACCCATTTCTGGGAGGGGTCTAGGGAACCGGATAATAGGTGTGACCCTACCTGCAAGACCTCCCATTCCTGGGAGGGGTCGGAATAAAGTTAGATAAGCCTGGGACGAAAGGGATTCGCGGCCTTTTTGTCTCTTGGCCGGCTTTTGGATCTTTGGGCCGCATGGAACCCAAAGGGAAGATGGCTAACAGGAGATAAGATGCAGGGCTAGCAAAATAATGCTGTGCTTGAAAGGTTGACATAGGCCACACACCTGTGGTGGCTAGGGCATGAATAAAGATGATTCTTCCTGAAGCCTGCGTGTGAGTGAGTGATTTCACCTGGGCCTGGGACCCGGCCGGCTGGATGGAGTTGCAGAGCCATGTGGCCTGGGGTGGCAGAAAGGAATCCATCGCCATCCATCGCCATCCAGCCCCATCGTTAATTATTTTATGCTACAAATGGCGCTCCGAACTTTGACCTGAATCCTGGACCCAAGAAATCAGCAAAAATGGTGAGATTTCTGCTCTTCTGTTTGATTTTCGCTTTGTTCAAATGCAGTCAGCCCAAAGTGTTTGGCCACGTAAAGCCATGTTCAAAGATGGCCGCAACCCCTTCTAGGTGCAGAAGGGCAACTGAAAGTACAAAGGTGAAAGCTTGCATCACCTCCAGCCCAGGCCTAGAACTAAAACTTTGTTACAAAAACCAAAAACCTCGGCCTCTTCAAAAACTTATTAAAAGTCTAAATTGGAAACGGAGGAGAAAAAACACTGTATTTAAAGTGGACTGATTTTCTAAAAATGACCTTTGGCTTGAATTTGGATTTCGACTTTGGAAATTTCGAACTGAACTTTTAGTTTAAATAACTTTGAACTTTTAACACCCAAAAGCGCCCTGTGAGGTGTGGCCAAAAACTGGCTTGCTAAGTGCTGCCCAAAGGAAAAAAGCAGAGAAAAGCTCCAAGCAGCTCGGCTCAGCTCGGCTCAGCTCAGCTTTTGCTCCGGCGGCAAGCCTAAAATCCATCCTCCAGATCACTAAGGTAAAACTGCAGAAGCGAACCGGCAGTAAGCAGCGGAACCTGCAACCTCATGGTCTACAAAACCGTCTGCAGGGCCTGAAACCATGGAAGGAAGCCACGTGGTAAAATCAGCGTGGGACAAAACAACATCTGAACTTAAAAGTTTAAAGAAGCCACGTGGTGAGATCAGCGTGGGACAAATTAATCATCTGAACTATGGTTTTAGGTGTAGAAAATTAGTGGGTCGTTATATTTTACTCATAGTTGGTGATGGGATAAATTTTAGTTAGTTAGTGGTTAAAAAATAAAAATAAAAGGGAAGTAATTCAGTTTAGCTCATTTAAACATCTAATTTCTAACCACCTGCATCTTTGTCTTAAGTCATTTTCTTTATAATTTAAATGTGTTTTGTTGTCTTTCAGAGTTAATATTTTCAATTGCAAAATGTTTTACTGTGTATTTTAATGTACCTAGCCTGTTTTTAAAATGTATGTTATGCATGTATGCTAAAGTACTTGTGTATAGGAAAGGTATAGGAACAATTGAAGTTCCCCCAATATAGTTTATAAGTATAGGAACATGTAAGTTCCGAAATAGTGCTTGGTAAAAAAGCATTAATAGAATTTTAGGTTACAGGTGTAAAGTATATTTTGCAAATGATATGTTTTTGAAAAGGGCTGGTATATTAATTTTCACTTTATTACGTTGGCGCATGAAAATATTTAAAAAAGGGGGAAATGTGGTGTACCCCAAGACCCACCCATATCTGGGAGGAGTTTTGGGAACCGGATAATAGGTGTAACTACCTGCAAGACTTCCCATTTCTGGGAGGGGTCTGGAAAAGGATAGATAAACCTCTGAGCCAGGGGATTCGGGCCTTTTGCCGTTTCTCTCTTGGCCCGGCTTGGCTTCCTGGCTTTTGGATCTTTGGGCCGCATGGAGCCCAAAGGGAAGATGGCTAACAGGAGATAAGATGCAGGGCTAGCAAAATATAGCTGTGCTTGAAAGGTTGACATAGGCCACACACCTGTGGTGGCAAGGGCATGAATAAAAATGATTCTTCCTGAAGCCTGCATGTGAGTGAGTGATTTCACCTGGGCCTGGAACCCGCCGGATGCATGGAGGTTGCAGAGCCACGTGGGCTGGATGGCATCCTTCACCATCCAGCCCCATCGTTATTTATTTAACACTACATATGACTATGAATAACTTTGTAAATAACAATGCTTTAAATAAAAAGAATTTAAAAAGAAAGTCTTACCATGAACATAAGCATCAGCCCAGATGGATTGACTAGTCAATAATTTTAATCTTTTAAAGAAGTCCTACTGCCAATTCTTTTCAAGCTCTTCCAGAACATGAAGAACAGAAACACTCCCATTTTCTATATAGCTGACATCACCCTATATAGATAACATAACAAAACCAAACAGAGACACTACAATAAAAGAGAATTACAGGATAATTAATAAACACATTATGAACACAGATACAAAGATGATCAAGAAAATTTTAGCAATAGAATCACACAATTCATCAGAAATATTATATACTATGAATAAGTAGAAAACAATAAAAGAAACATAACAGTAGAAAAATAAGAATTTTGTGGTCATATAAATATATCTAGAAAAAGTATTTGACAAGATCCATATCCATTCATTAAAAGAACTCCAAATAATATGGGAATTGAATGAAATTTCCTCAAAGTCAAAGTAATTTATCACAAGGCCAAAAAAAAAAACCCATTATATTTAATAGAAAAATATAAGCCTTTTTTTTTATGATCTGGCACAAGAAAAAGTTGTCAGCTTTCACCATTTCTACTCAATATAGTCTTGTAAATACTGGCCATAGCAATTAAGAAAGAAAAAGACTTCTAGGACATACAGAGAAGAAAGCAAGTAGTCAAACTCTCACTTTTTGTAAATGATATATTATATTTAGAAAATCCTATAAATTCTGCAAAACAAGTTTCTAGAAATAATATATATTTATAGTAAAGTGACAGGCTACAAAATTAATAACAAAAATTTATTTATTACTAAATACAAATAGTGAAAGAGAAGAAATATTCCCACTAACAAATGTGCCTCAAAAAATCAAATATTTGGAATCAACTTAACTAAAGAGGTGTAAGAACCATACAAAAGAAACTACAAAACACGTCTTTAAGAGAGGGGCCAGAGAGATAGCATGGAGGTAGGGTGTTTACCTTGCAAGCAGAAGAACTGTGGTTTGAATCCCAGCATCCCATATGGTCCCCTGAGCCTGCCAGGGGCGATTTCTGAGCATAGAGCCAGGAGTAACTCCTGAGTACTGCTGGTTGTGATCAAAAAACAAACAAACAAACAAAATAAAAGAGAACACAAGAAAATGGAAATAAATCCCCTACCCATGTGTTGAGATAATTAACATCATTAAAATGGAAATAATTCCCAAAGTATTGTAATATTTGATGCAATCTCTATAAATATCCATTATATATTTAAAAGAAATATATCAAACACTTATGAAATTCATATGAAAAAATTAATTTTCATAAATAGATAAAACAATAGAAAGAATAGAACAGAGGCATCACATTCCCCAAATTCAATCTGTATGATAAAGCAATAGTAAATCAAACAGCTTAGTATTAGAATATAGACAGTCCATCAGATAAATGGAATAGACTTGACTCTTCTAAGATAAATCCTCTAGTATATTATCATTAGTCTGTAAGCAAAAAAGGAGCAAGAAAGAAGTATAGCCAAAAAATGCCTCTTCGACAAATAATATCAGAAAATTGGTCATCTCCATGCATAAAAATGAACTAAGACCTCTCTTTAACACCATGTACAAAAGTCAAATTAAAATGATGATTTAAAGACTTTGATATTAGACATGAAACCATAGTACAGAGGAAATATAGGCAGAACTCTCTATGACATTGAAAATAAAGTCAACGATGAAAACCACTGAATAAGCAAGTGGAAGCAAAGATGAATAAATGGAACTACATTAAACTAAGAACCTTCTGAACCTCAAAGGAAACTGTGACCAAGAAATACAAAGACTGACCATGTAATGGGAGAAATTTTTCAGCCAATATTTATCTATAAAGGTTAATACAGTATATAAGATACTGGTAAAGTTTAACAATGAAAAAAAAAACATCTAGGCTCATCCAAAATATGAAGGGATAAATAGAAACATCATCAAAGAAGAAATACAGATAGCCAAGAAGCACATAAAAATATTTCACATCATTAATCATCAGGAAGATTCAAACCAAAACAACGAGATATTATCTAATACCACAGAGACTGGAATACATAAAAAAGAACAAGAACAACCAGCTTAGGCGCATGGAGAAAGGGACTCTCATTCACTGCTAGTAGACATGTTGAATGATCTATCCTTTTTGTAAAACAGTATGGATAGTCCCCCCAAAAAAACAAAGAACTGAGCTTCCATATGATCTAGAAATACTTCTCCTAAATACACACACACACACACACACACACACACACACACACACACACACACACACACACACACACACACACGGTATACCCTACGGGCTCAAAAATGCATCTGCATTCCTATGTTCATTGGAGCACTATTTACAATAGCAAGAAATGAAATAATCTAAGTACCAAGAACAGATGAGTGGACAAAATAACTTGGCAAATCTACACACTAGAATACTATGGAGCTGTTGTGATAAATAAAGTCATGAAATTTGCCTATACATTAATAAATATATAAAGTATTATCTTGAGCGAAATGAGTGAAAAGAAGAGGGATATATATAAAATGATTGCACTTATTTGTGAATTTAAAAAATAATATATTATGTTAGTAATACCCAAAGACAAATGAGTCCATGGCCAGGAGGATCAGTCCATAGTAGGAAGCTTGCCATGACTAGCTGGGGAGTACAGTTTTTTTGTTTTGTTTTTATTTTTTTTGGGGGGGTCACACCTGGCCGCACTCAGGGGTTACTCCTGGCTCTATGCTCAGAAGTCGCTCCTGGCAGGCTCAGGGACCATATGGAATGCTGGGATTTAAACCACTGACCTTCTGCATGCAAGGCAAACACTTTACCTCCATGCTATCTCTCCGGCCCTTGGGGAGTACAGTTAGTGCAGAGAAGAAACCATTAAAACAGTGATGGTGGAATAACAGGTGGAAATAAGACATGAAAATGATCACTCTGAAGAAGTGGGTCCTGATAGGAGATAAAATAATACATATATGATACCTTTTATTATAATACTAATTTTCATGAATATTACAATTCACAATACCTAATGGAAAAATATATACAAAAAGATAAAAGAAAAATTTCTAATATAGGAGTAGTATACAATATATAGTAGTATAGTATTAAGTAGTAGTATAGGGTTGGGGAATAGCACAGAGAGGGTGGAAAGACAATTCCAGACACTGTAGAAAATGTGTTGTAGAAAATGTGTATTGGCTGTTGGATGTGAAGGGTGTTGGATATTGTATGACTGAGACTTAGTCATGAACAACTTTGCAACTGTATCTCATATTAGTAGATCAAAAATTAAATTTAAAATATAAACAAATTTTAAACTGAAACGTACTTACTCTCAATCTATTTCTCATATCATGAAATCTACCCAGGTCCTATATCTTGATTTAAGAAAAATGATTGTAAACAATATGATGAGACTCAAATCAAAAGAAAAAGTAAATACTTGTTTTTTTCTCCTTTTTTCCTGAATATGAGCTCTGAGTTATCATCGCCTACCCCAAATGGCATCTCTCTCTTAACTGGATGTCTTTTTATGTATTTTATAGTTTTTTTCTTTTAACTGGGTGTCTTTAAATTATGCCTCACATTTCTTTTGCTACATAAAAAGACTTTAATTTGAAATAGTCCCATGAGCTTATTTTTTCCCTCTTTGTCAGTGGAGTTGAAATCATTGACAATACTTCTGAGGTCCATATCCTGAAGACTTTTGCTTGTTTTCTACAATGTATTTAATGGATTTTGGTCTGATATTTATGTCTTATTCAGTTGGAATTAACATCTGGAATTTCTAAATGCTATGCTTTTTGCACATCTAGAGGAAGATTAGCATCTTCTCAATTTTATCTTTCATGCATATTCCAACAGTATTCCATCTGGTATGTATAGAGTTGCTTATAAAAAACTATTGTTTCTTTCCACAGATAACTCCCTACTTTGGTTAATTATTCAGTATAAGTTAATTCTTTCTATTTTTTGCTTTTATTTAAATGATGTTTCTAAGGTTGGGTCTGATCATACTTTTCTATAACAGCCCAAACACAATTTCCCAGCCCACATGCTCTTCTGCAATGACATTATCATTTCTCATCAAGAAATGGCATCTAATTTTCTTCTTTCCACATATGGGCAAATTTTGACTCATTTGCAATTAAAACACATATATACTATATATATTATATTATGTATTATAATATACAATATCATATTATAACATATAATGTATGCTATATGGTATATAATGTATAATTTATAACATGCAATGTATATGATATATAATATTTTATACAATATAATATAACATATATTATTATATAATATATTTTTAAATTTATTTAAACACCTTAATTACATACATGATTGTGTTTGGGTTTCAGTCATGTAAAGAACACCACCATCATCACCAGTGCAACATTCCCATCACCACTGTCCCAAGTCTCCCTTCGCCCCACCCGACCCCCGCCTGTACTCTAGACAGGCTCTCCATTTTCCTCATACATTCTCATTATTAGGACAGTTCAAAATGTAGTTATTTCCCTAACTAAACTCATCACTCTTTGTGGTGAGCTTCCTGAGGTGAGCTGGAACTTCCAGCTCTTTTCTCTTTTGTGTCTGAAAATTATTATTACAAGGGTGTCTTTCATTTTTCTTAAAACCCATAGATGAGTGAGACCATTCTGCATTTTCTCTCTCTCTCTGGCTTATTTCACTCAGCATAATAGATTCCGTGTACATCCATGTATAGGAAAATTTCATGACTTCATCTCTCCTGACAGCTGCATAATATTCCATTGTGTATATGTACCACAGTTTCTTTAGCCATTCGTCTGTTGAAGGGCATCTTGGTTGTTTCCAGAGTCTTGCTATGGTAAATAGTGCTGCAATGAATATAGGTGTAAGGAAGGGGTTTTTGTATTGTATTTTTGTGTTCCTAGGGTATATTCCTAGGAGTGGTATAGCTGGATCATATGGGAGCTCGATTTCCAGTTTTTGGAGGAATCTCCATATCGCTTTCCATAAAGGTTGAACTAGACGGCATTCCCACCAGCAGTGGATAAGAGTTCCTTTCTCTCCACATCCCCGCCAACACTGTTTATTCTCATTCTTTGTGATGTGTGCCATTCTCTGGGGTGTGAAGTGGTATCTCATCGTTGTTTTGATTTGCATCTCCCTGATGATTAGTGATGTGGAACATTTTTTCATGTGTCTTTTGGCCATGTGTATTTCTTCTTTGTCAAAGTGTCTGTTCATTTCTTCTCCCCATTTTTTGATGGGGTTAGATGTTTTTTTCTTGTAAAGTTCTGTCAGTGCCTTGTATATTTTGGAGATTAGCCCCTTATCTGATGGGTATTGGGTGACTAGTTTCTCCCACTCAGTGGGTGGCTCTTGTATCCTGGGCACTATTTCCTTTGAGGTGCAGAAGCTTCTCAGCTTAATATATTCCCATCTGTTAATCTCTGCTTTCACTTGCTTGGAGAGTGCAGTTTCCTCCTTGAAGATGCCTGTAATGTCCTGGAGTGTTTTGCCTATGTGCTGTTCTATATATCTTATGGTTTTGGGGCTGATATCGAGGTCTTTAATCCATTTGGATTTTACCTTCGTACATGATGTTAGCTGGGGGTCTAAGTTCAATTTTTTGCAAGTGGCTATCCAATTGTGCCAACACCACTTGTTGAAGAGGCTTTCCCTGCTCCATTTAGGATTTCCTGCTCCTTTATCAAAAATTAGGTGGTTGTATGTCTGGGGAACATTTTCTGAGTATTCAAGCCTATTCCACTGATCTGAGGACCTATCCTTATTCCAATACCATGCTGTTTTGATAACTGTTGCTTTGTAGTACAGTTTAAAGTTGGGGAAAGTAATTCCTCCCATATTCTTTTTCCCAATGATAGTTTTAGCTATTCGAGGGTGTTTATTGTCTACGCCACTAAAAATGAGAACCTGGAAGAAATGGATAAATTCTTGGACTCTTATAATCTTCCACGGTTGAAGGAAGAGGATGTAGCATATCTAAACACCCCCATCACCATTGATGAAATTAAAACAGTAATCAAATGTCTGTCGAAAAACAAAAGCCCAGGTCCAGATGGATTCACTAATGAATTCTATCAAACTTTCCAAGAGGAACTACTGCCAATCTTGGCAAGACTCTTTCATGAAATTGAACAAACAGAAACACTTCCAAATAGCTTTTATAAAGCCAACATCACCTTGATACCTAAACCAGACAGAGACACTACCAAAAAAGAAAATTACAGACCAATATCACTGATGAATGCAGATGCAAAGATCCTCAACAAAATCCTGGCAAATAGGATTCAATGCCTCGTTAAAAAGACCATCCACTACGATCAAGTAGGTTTCATCCCAGGAATGCAAGGCTGGTTTAACATCCGTAAATCTATCAACATAATACACAACATCAATAACAAGAAAAATAAAAACCACATGATCCTATCAATAGATGCAGAGAAAGCATTTGATAAGGTCCAACACCCATTCTTGATCAAAACTCTCAGCAAGATGGGAATGGAGGGACCCTTTCTCAATATAGTGAAGGCCATCTACCACAAGCCAGTGGCAAATATTATCCTCAATGGAGAAAAACTGAAAGCCTTCCCTCTAAATTCTGGCACAAGACAAGGCTGTCCTCTCTCACCACTCTTATTCAACATAGCACTGCAAGTACTTGCTATAGCGATTAGGCAAGAAAAGGATATCAAGGGAATCCAGATAGGAAAGGAAGAAGTCAAGTTCTCACTGTTTGCAGATGGCATGATACTCTACTTAGAAAACCCTAAACACTCTATCAAAAAGCTTCTAGAAACAATAGACTCATATAGCAAGGTGGCAGGCTACAAAATTAACACACAAAAATCAATGGCCTTTCTATACACCAATAGTAATAAGGATGAAATGGACATTAAGAAAACAACCCCATTCACAATAGTGCCACACAAACTCAAATATCTTGGAATCAACTTGACTAAATATGTGAAGGACCTATACAAAGAAAACTATAAAACTCTGCTCCAAGAAATAAGAGAGGACACATGGAAATGGAAACGCATACCCTGCTCATGGATTGGCAGGATTAACATAATCAAAATGGCAATACTCCCCAAGGCATTATACAGATTTAATGCCATCCCTCTAAAGATACCCATGACATTCTTCAAAGAAGTGGATCAGACACTTTTGAAATTCATTTGGAACAATATTATATATAATATTATATATTATACAAATATATTTTATTTAAATATTTTTATTATTATTTATTTTCTTTATCATTAAATGTTGTCATTTGGGGATTGAGAATAAGTATGTTTCAGTTTAAAATTTGTTTATATTTTGAATTTAATTTTTGATCTGATCATATGAGATACAGCTGCAAAGTTGTTTATGACTAAGTCTCAGTCACACAATATTCAACACACTTCACATCCAACAGCCACCAGGGAAATTATGTTTGGGTGTGATAGAAAAGTATGATCAGACACCAACCTTAGCAACAGCCAATATACATTTTCTACAACCAGTGGCTGGAATTGTCTTCCTACCCCAACCTATCCTACTACTTAATATTATACTTCTATAAACTGTATGCTACTCCTAAATTAGAAATTTTTCTTCTATTTTTCTTTGTATATTTTTCTGTTAGGTATCGTGAATTGTAATATTCATTAAAATTAATGTTGTAAAAAAAGGTATCATATAGACTTCACTCTGTACATCAAATCCGATTCTTATATCCAGAAATATAAAGCTCTTACAAAGAAGATGAGCAAACACTTGTATCCAGAAAGCATATGGCCAGCCATAGAGAACATGAAAAGGTGTTCACTGTCACTTGCTATCAGGGCAATGTAAAGAAAAACAATAAATAAGTTAGGATGACATATTAAAAGGACTGGCAATGGAGGGGATTCTTGCAGTACATGTCAACCTTGTTTTAATTTCTGGAATCCTATCTGTTCCTCAGAGCATGTCCAGGAGTGATCACTAAGTGTAAAGTCAAGAACAAGCCCTGAGCATCATCAATTTTGATCCCCAAACAAAATAAAAATGAAAATATTGGAAACAGCTAGTGTTGACAGGGAGCCTTTGGGTAAAAGAAACTCTTATTCACAACTGAATAAAATGTCATTTTCTTAACCTTTATTGGAAAACAGTTTGGAATCAACTAAAATTTGTTAATAAGCTTCCATATAATTCATAGATACCATTGTCTGGCATATATTTCAAGGACACAAAATAGTAATTAGTATGGAAATATGCACAACAATATTCAGTGCAACACTTAATACAATAGAAGGCTGTAGAAAAATAACAAATATCTAATTATTGATTAGTGATAATAAAATTATGTAATATATTCACAATGGAATACAGCAGTAAGAAAAAGTAAAGTACTGCAGTTTGATGCAGGTTAGATAGAAATAGAGGGCATCTTTTTAAGTGAAATAATTTTGAGGGAGAAGTACAGAATTAAATAGATTGCATGGTTATGTATTATGTAGAGAAATAAAAGAAGAAAATAAACAAATGAGAACAAACCTTTGACCTTTGATTGCAAGCCTGAATTACTAAGTAATTATTTGAGTAATAAAGGAGATGGGAGAAGGTAGGAGACAATGATAGAAAAGATGGACTATGTTTAGCGCTAGTTGGTGCAATACGTGGTGCAAAACTTGCTGGTTTGCTTCTCTCTGGACTTCCAATTGAATTCAGAGAATAATAGAAGCAAAACTACTGGGACAAGTAAAGGGCTTCCATCAGTCATTAGCTCAAGAATGATTAGCAAAGATAAAACTTACAGCTCTGTATAGCTTCTTATTAAGATTAAATCCAGAAAATATTGAAAGATAATTTCCTACAGGACAAATGAATTTGCCAACCTCATATGTTAATTTCACTTTATATAATCTGGTCTTTACATTCCAGCTTTTATCTTTGAGAATTTGGTATGATACTTAGTATGAAAGAAAACATAGTGGGGGAAAAATAAACATATCTTTACCCATGCCCCGTTCACGCTGAAAGAAAATGACTGTGAGAATGATTGAAAGATTCTTAGCAAAAATTTAAAGTAAACAAACTGAAATTGTGATAAAGAATAACAACAGGATTTTGCTGGAGAATTTCTATAGGAAAAGAGGTTGTAGGAGAAATCCCTAGGTATTTTTGTCAGAAGCATTCCATCTTGAGTCAATTAAAAATATAAACTAACCACCACCTTAGAATCTACTGCATTCTGCAAATTACAAAATCTCCCATTCAGACATAGGCAGAGATCATGTTAACAATCATTTTGGAGGCAGAGACAAAGTTTCAACCAACATTCACCAAGGTCTCTTCCCGGGGCAATCAATGTAGCCTGCAATTTCTCAAGGGCTTAGCTAGCTTAAAATATGCCCAGAGCCATACTTCAAATTAATGAGATGTTAAACAATATTTATAAAATATTATTTGGATTATGTCCAGATTCAGTACCTGATGTAGTGAGTCCTCTACGACAAAACAGTATCACCCGTCATAGTGAAATGACCCAATTAATGTTGTAATAAAGAGTAACGTTAGTTTTCTATGAAAAACTTCTAAGCAAAAAACTTCTTTAGCACTTTATTAGCCCTCTAATCTTGGAGCTAATCTCTCCTTTCTATAAATTTTCACTTTTTTCTACTTTGAAACCTTGGGTTCAGTGTGCTCAATTTTCAACACCACTGAACAAGAACCAGAAAATATGCTTTGCTGCAGAGCAGGGACCCACTCCTTAATCAAGGCCATTATTAGAGATAAGAAATACAAAGTGGTAAAGAATGAGTTTGAACTGAGCTTCCTTATTACCCAGTAATTTCTCTTTGGGGCATATTTTTTTAAGGTTTTTGGGCCACATCCAGTGACGCTCAGGGGTTACTCCTGGCTATGCGCTCAGAAGTCGCTCCCGGCTTGGGGGCCATATGGGACGCAGGAGATAGAACCGGGGTCCATCCTAGGCTAGCGCTGGCAAGGCAGACACCTTACCTCTAGCGCCACCAGGCCAGATTGGGGCATATTTTGAAGAATATTTTAAAATGTTATTTTAAAATGATGTTTGTACTCCTATATTTGTAGTGCTATTCATTGTAGCCCCAAATTGGAAACAACCCAAATACCCATGAACAGAGGAATCGATAAGAAACTGTAGTCTATATTCACAATGGTCTATATTCACAACTCCAATATAAGAAAGACAAAGTCATGAAACTCGTGGTTACATGAATGGAACTAGAGAATATAATATCATGTTAAGTGACATCAGTTGGAAGGAGGGTGACAAATGCAGAACGATATCTTTATATAGAGAATGTAAAGAAGCATAATGAGATAATGAGAAATAAATTGTATTAACATACATTTTAGAGTTGAACTAGAGAACAGTTTTTCAAGGATATGAGGGTGTGGAAGAAATTCTTAAAATCTTGATGGAGAATAGCCAACATGTGGTTTGAGAATATATTATGCCAGAAACTCTATTATTAATAGTAATTTTTCTAATTGTATTCCATTGAAACCATTGTGATTTACAACATCCTTCATAGTGGGACTTCATACATACAATGAATCAGGGTCAATCAGTGTCCACCTACCTCCACCAATGTTCCCCAAGTTCATCCCATACCATCACCCTGCTCCCCAGCCCCAGGCCCATTTTAAGTTTAGATTCTTAAAGTTTGGGTATCTTGATTCCATTGTTGTTGTCATTAGCTTGGATATTTAGTTTCGTCCTTTTTTAATACTACCAATGCACCTAAGACTGCTTGGTACATGGCCCCTATCCTTTCGTATCCTCTTCCATTCAGTTTCTTTCCTTCTCCTAGCTATACTCTGAGGCCAAATGTTCTTGAGACAACTCCCATTTAGACCATTGCATTTTTATGCAATTATTTTTATGCAATTACTCTAAATACCACATATGAGTTATATCATTCTGTATTTATCCTTCTTCTGGCTTACTTCATTTAACATAATATCTTCCAGTTCTATCCATCTTGCTTCAAATTGCATTATGCATTGTTCATTACAGCTATAGAGCACCTTATTGTATATATGTACATCTTCAAGATCCACTCAGCTGTGGTTGGACATCAGTTTGATTCTAAGTTTTGGCTTTGTTGCTAGTAAAGGTGCCTAAATAAAAATGAGGGGAAAAAAGGTGCATCCAGTCCAAGGACATTACTTAAAGTAAGAGCAAAAACTCCAATGTAGGGAGTGGTTGTAAATTCAAACATGGAAGCCAAATGTACATGTGTACATAAATGGCAGAAGTAAGCAAGTAGAAATTTGAATGTCTGACAGTAAGGATTCTAGATCTGTGCTATAAGAATTTGAATCCAATGAAAATTTGAAAAAATGAAAAAGTGTCCATAAAATAAGGCACAGGCCATGTGAGGGTGGACATAAAAATTATGCTTGAGGGGTCCCCTGTTTGGGACATCAGGCGGGGAAAATCCACGAATCTACGCCTGCCCAGTGGGGCCCAACTGTGAAAAACTGTGAGAGCTACCTGTAAATGTCTGTCTACTATCCTCTTGCGTGAAACTCTTGGGAGTGGGGCGAAAAGAGGCTCCAGCAGAGCACGGCCGCGTAGCTTCACTACGCGGCTATGCACTCTTTCTAAGAAAAGAACACCATCGCAACAAGAAGAAAAAATCACACTAAGAACTGTGCTATATCACAGAAGCAAGCATTTCTCTCCAGACTGTCTTCTCTGTTGCATGCTCAGGCCTAAGATTTGATCCAGTGTGAGGCTTCATCCACAGAGGACTCCCCTCCCTTAGAGGCAAGTCAGCCCATTCAGAAAGGGCGGAGCCAGAGGAGAGTGCTGCCTGCATCATTTAGCCAATGAATACCACCACAACACGTAGAAAAACCCACAATACAAGTGTGACAATGGGAAAACAACGCAGGCCAGTATCAGACATAGAGAATGAAGATGACAATTCTGATGACCAGATAATGACCAACCAACTAATCAACCTCTGAGATAAGGACTTTAGACTAGCAATATGGAAGATACTCAAAGAACTCAAAGAAACCATGGATAGAGTTGAACAGAACACTAATAAGAACCAAGAAAATATAAAGACAAATATCACAAAACTCCAAACTGAAATAACATGTCAACTAACAGGCCTGAAAAAGTCAGTAAACAAAGTGAATGACAAAATGGATAAGCTCTGGGACAGGGTATCAGAAGCTGAGAATAGACTCAGTGCTGTGGAAGATAAGATACATAACAATTCCATACAGCAGGAGAGATTGGAAAAAAAAACTTAAAGCAAATGAGCAGACAATGGAAAAATTAGTCAAAGAATCGAAACAGATGAAAATAGAAGTCTATGATAAGCTCAACAGAAACAACTTAAGAATCATTGGAGTCTCAGAGACACAGGAAGAAAATTTCCAGGAAGAATCAACGGTCAAGAACATCATTAAAGAGAAACTTCCAGAGCTAAAGAATATATGTGATCAAATCCTGCATGCTCGAAGAGTACCAACCAAAAGAGACCCCAGAAAAACTACCCCAAGACACATCCTAGTCACAATGATGAATCCCACAGATAGAGACAGAATTCTGTGAACAGCAAATCAAAAGGGGAAATTACATTCAAGGGAGCATCCTTGAAATTGACAGCAGACCAGTTACCAGAAACACTCAATGCCAGAAAGCAGTGGTGGGATATTGTGACAAGACTGAATGAAATGAATACTTCACCCAGAATACTATACCCAGCAAAATTCACTTTCCAGTTTGACGGAAGAATACATGGTTTCACAGACAAAAAGCAGCTCAGAAACTTTACAGACACAAAACCAGTCTTAAGAGAAAAACTGAAATACCTAATTTAAGACAAGACTAACCAAAAGACACACCAAATTTCGATATAAAGATGGCATTAAATCCCAGGACAATTCTTTCTCTCAACGTCAATGGACTAAATGCACCAGTCAAGAGAGACAGAGTGGCTACATGGATCAAAAAACTGAATTCAACCTTCTGCTGCCTACAAGAAACGCACCTGAATAGTCGGAACAAACATAGACTCAAAATAAAAGGCTGGAGAAAAATTATCCAAGCAAACAACACCCACAAAAAAGCTGGAATGTCCATACTAATATCAGATAATGCAAACTTTATACTCAGGAAGGTTGTAAGGGACAAAGATGGACATTTTATATTAATCAAGGGGTATGTAGAGCAGGAAGAAATAACTCTCCTAAACATATATGAACCGAATGAGGGGCCAGCAAAATATTTAATACAACTGTTGACAAATCTGAAAAATAATATCAATAACAACACAATAATTGTGGGGGACCTTAACATGGCTTTCTCAACACTGGATAGGTCAACCAGACTGACCCCAACAGAAATATACTAGACCTGAGTAGAGAAATGGAAGAAAGAGGCCTAGTGGATATATATAGGACACTCCATTTCCCAAAAACCTGGATACACATTCTTCTCCAATGTACATGGGACATTCTCCAGGATAGACTACATGCTGGCACATAAAACATACCTCCAAAATATCAAGAGGATAGAAATTTTGCAGACTACCTTCACTGACCACAAGGTTCTGAAGTTATTTGTGAATTCCAAAGGGACTCAGAAGAAAAACTTTAACACCTGGAAGTTAAACAGCCTCATACTCAATAACCAGTGGGTCCGAGATGAAATCAAGGAGGAAATCAAAAGGTTCCTGGAAACAAATGACAATAAAGACATAAACTATCAGAACTTATAGGACACAGCAAAAGCAGTACTGAGAGGAAAATTTATAGCTTTGCAAGCACACATCTGGAAGGAAGAAGGAGCTTGCCTGAGTTGCTTAATGACACAGCTAATAGAACTAGAAAGTGCTCAACAAAAGGACCCAGAAATCGGAAGACAGAAGGAAATAACAAAGCTGAGAGCAGAAATCAATGAAGTGGAAACCCAAAAAACAATCCGAAAGATCAACGAAAGCAGAAGTTGGTTCTTTGAAAAAATAAACAAGATTGATAGACAACTGGCAAACCTAACAAAGAAAGAGAGAGAGAAAAACTTGATAACTCGTATTAGGAATGAAAAAGGAGAGATCACTACTGATATGACAGAGATTCAAAGGGTAATCAGAAACTACTTTGAGAAACTCTACGCCACTAAAAATGAGAACCTGGAAGAAATGGATAAATTCTTGGACTCTTATAATCTTCCACGGTTGAAGGAAGAGGATGTAGCATATCTAAACACCCCCATCACCATTGATGAAATTAAAACGGTAATCAAATGTCTGCCGAAAAACAAAAGCCCAGGCCCAGATGGATTCACTAATGAATTCTTTCAAACTTTCCAAGAGGAACTACTACCAATACTGGCAAAACTCTTTCATGAAATTGAGCTAACGGAAACACTTCCAAATAGCTTTTATGAAGCCAACATCACCTTGATACCTAAACCAGACAGAGATGCTACTAAAAAAGAAAATTACAGACCAATATTACTGATGAATGCAGATGCAAAGATCCTCAACAAAATCCTGGCAAATAGGATTCAATGCCTCATTAAGAAGATCATCCACTACGATCAAGTAGGTTTCATCCCAGGAATGCAAGGATGGTTTAACATCCGTAAATCTATCAACATAATACACAACATCAATAACAAGAAAAATAAAAACCACATGATCCTATCAATAGATGCAGAGAAAGCATTTGATAAGGTCCAACACCCATTCTTGATCAAAATTCTCAGCAAGATGGGAATGGAAGGAACCTTTCTCAATATAATTAAGGCCATCTACCACAAGCCAGTGGCAAATATTATCCTCAAAGGAGAAAAACTAAAAGCCTTCCCTCTAAATTCTGGCACAAGACAAGGCTGTCCTCTCTCACCACTCCTATTCAACATAGCACTGCAAGTACTTGCTATAGCGATTAGGCAATAAAAGGATATCAAGGGAATCCAGATAGGAAAGGAAGAAGTCAAGCTCTCACTGTTTGCAGATGGCATGATACTCTACTTACAAAACCCTAAACACTCTACCAAAAAGCTTTTAGAAACAATAGACTCATATAGCAGGGTGGC
Organism: Suncus etruscus; assembly: GCF_024139225.1. NCBI lineage: Eukaryota > Metazoa > Chordata > Mammalia > Eulipotyphla > Soricidae > Suncus > Suncus etruscus. The sequence continues at coordinate 113,052,878 of NC_064857.1, read as the reverse complement.
AGGCTACAAAATTAACACACAAAAATCAATGGCCTTTCTATATATCAATAGTAATAAGGAAGAAATGGACATTAAGAAAACAACCCCATTCACAATAGTGCCACACAAACTCAAATATCTTGGAATCAACTTGACTAATAATGTGAAGGACCTATACAAAGAAAACTATAAAACTCTGCTCCAAGAAATAAGAGAGGACATGCGGAAATGGAAACACATACCCTGCTCGTGGATTGGCAGAATTTACATAATCAAAATGCAATACTCCCCAAGGCATTATATAGATTTAATGCGATCCCTCTAAAGATACCCATGACATTCTTCAAAGAAGTGGATCAGGCACTTTTGAAATTCATTTGGAACAATAAACACCCTCGAATAGCTAAAGCAATCATTGGGAAAAAGAATATGGGAGGAATTACTTTCCCCAACTTTAAACTTTACTACAAAGCAATAGTTATCAAAACAGCATGGTATTGGAATAAGGATAGGCCCTCAATTCAGTGGAATAGGCTTGAATACTCAGAAAATGTTCCCCAGAAATACAATCACCTAATTTTTGATATAGGAGCAGGAAACCCTAAATGGAGCAGGGAAAGCCTCTTCAACAAGTGGTGTTGGCACAATTGGATAGCCGCTTGCAAAAAATTGAACTTAGACCCCCAGCTAACATTATGTACGAAGGTAAAATCCAAATGGATTATAGACCTCGATATCAACCCCAAAACCATAAGATATATAGAACAGCACATAGGCAAAACACTCCAGGACATTACAGGCATCTTCAAGGAGGAAACTGCACTCTCCAAGCAAGTGAAAGCAGAGATTAACAGATGGGAATATATTAAGCTGAGAAGCTTCTGCACCTCAAAGGAAATAGTGCCCAGGATACAAGAGCCACCCACTGAGTGGGAGAAACTATTCATCCAATACCCATCAGATAAGGGGCTAATCTCCAAAATATACAAGGCACTGACAGAACTTTACAAGAAAAAATATCTAATCCCATCAAAAAATGGGAAGAAGAAATGAACAGACACTTTGACAAAGAAGAAATACAAATGTCCAAAAGACACATGAAAAAGTGCTCGACATCACTAATCATCAGGGAGATGCAAATCAAAACAACGATGAGATACCACTTCACACCCCAGAGAATGGCACACATCACAAAGAATGAGAATAAACAGTGTTGGCGGGGATGTGGAGAGAAAGGAACTCTTATCCACTGCTGGTGGGAATGCCGTCTAGTTCAACCTTTATGGAAAGCGATATGGAGATTCCTCCAAAAACTGGAAATCGAGCTCCCATATGATCCAGCTATACCACTCCTAGGAATATACCCTAGGAACACAAAAATACAATACAAAAACCCCTTCCTTACTCCTATATTCATTGCAGCACTATTTACCATAGCAAGACTCTGGAAACATCCAAGATGTCCTTCAACAGACGAATAGCTAAAGAAACTGTGGTACATATACACAATGGAATATTATGCAGCTGTCAGGAGAGATGAAGTCATGAAATTTTCCTATACATGGATGTACACGGAATCTATTATGCTGAGTGAAATAAGTCAGAGAGAGAGAGAGAGAGAAAATGCAGAATGGTCTCACTCATCTATGGGTTTTAAGAAAAATGAAAGACATTCTTGCAATAATAATTTTCAGACACAAAAGAGAAAAGAGCTGGAAGTTCCAGCTCACCTCAGGAAGCTCACCACAAAGAGTGGTGAGTTTAGTTAGAGAAATAACTACATTTTGAACTGTCCTAATAATCAGAATGTATGAGGGAAATGGAGAGCCTGTTTAGAGTACAGGTGGGGGTCGGGGGTGGAGGAGGGAGACTTGGGACATTGGTAATGGGAATGTTGCACTGGTGATGGGTGGTGTTCTTTACATGACTGAAACCCAAACACAATCATGTATGTAATCCAGGTGTTTAAATAAAAAAATTATGCTTGAAAGCCACTAATAACAAGAAAAGTAAAATTATTTTTTCTTAGAATCTGAAGAGGTAGTGTGATCTTTTGTATGCGATTTTGTATTTTTTCATCTAAAATTTCAATTAAAATATGAGAAATTAGTGTCTGTTTATTTAAACTACTCATTTTTAAAAGTCAAATGTTATAAAATTCCTAAGAATGTAATTCATTTTCCTAGATTTTAAAACTAGATTCCTAAAAAAAAAATATTTGGCTATATCTAGTAACTCATAATCCTAGAGGCACTATCCGAGATCACTTAGTCCTGTTCTTCTTGCCTTAAGGTGATATGCTCTGACTATTAGAAATGTTTGACATTTGAAAAACAAATTAATTCTTTTTTTTTTTTTTTTTTTTTTTTTTTTTTTTTTTTTTTGGTTTTTGGGCCACACCCGTTTGACGCTCAGGGGTTACTCCTGGCTATATGCTCAGAAATCGCCCCTGGCTTGGGTGGACCATATGGGACGCCGGGGGATCGAACCGAGGTCCTTCCTTGGCTAGCGCTTGCAAGGCAGACACCTTACCTCCAGCGCCACCTACCCGGCCCAAATTAATTCTTTTTTTAAAATTTTTTTAAAATTTTTATTTTGACCATATTGGCTTACATATCTTTCACAGTAGTATTTTAGGTACATATTAACATTAAATCAGGGGAATACCCATCACCAAATTTGTCACCCCACCACCCTCATTCCCTTCCTGAAACCCATATCCCCCACACTCAACCCCTGGGCTGCTAGAGTAAGTGGTCACCTCTGTGTCTAGCTTACTATTAGTGATCATATATCTGTTTCGTCCTTGTACCCTCCCTTGTTTCCCCCTCTATTTGAGAGGCAGAGCTCAATAGTTCGAGTTATTGGGTTTTGTTTGAAAGATAAACACAGAATGATAGCACTATTCTGAAGTACCTACAATATACACCAGATATATAACCAATACCCCACGATAAAATAACAGGGTGTAACAGGATAGAAACCTCAAACACTGTAATAATCACAATATACTGCGGAGTAGAGCCCAAAACAAATTAATTCTATGGGATACAAGACCCTTAATCATCTAAGCAATATATTTTTGACATTTCAGTTTCTTTACTTTCTTTTTAAAATTCTATTTTATTGAAACAATTATGAACTATAAAGTCCTTAATAGTTAAATTTCAGATATAGTGAGTCAGAGCCATTCCCAACACTCATGTCAAACTCTCCACCAATATTCCCATAGTGCATCCTATACCACTGTAATTTTCTCCCTGGCCTGTGAGTATAATGTGCCTATTTAAGCTTAGATTGTTAAAGGTTAGGTCTTTTGATTCTATTGTTGTTGACTTTGGCTTGTATATTTAGTTCTGTCCCTTTATTCTTTTTTTTTTTTTTTGGTTTTTGGGCCACACCCGGTGACGCTCAGGGGTTACTCCTGGCTATGCGCTCAGAAGTCGCTCCTGGCTTGGGGGACCATATGGGACACCGGGGGATCGAACCGCGGTCCGTCCAAGGCTAGCGCAGGCAAGGCAGGCACCTTACCTTTAGCGCCACCGCCCGGCCCCCCCTTTATTCTTTGACCAGGGTACCTAAGTCCACTTGGCCCCTGGTACCCATTCTTTTTTTTTTTCTTTTCTTCTAATTTTATAGAAAAATGCAAAAATATCTGGTAAAACAAAGTAATCTGTGCCCCCCAGGTTTTAAGAAAAAAAGCCTCTTATTAAAAAATAAAATAGATTGGCTTTGTTATTAGTGGCATTTTTTTTGCAAGGGGTGGCAATTTTTTTGCAAAGGCACAGCAAAAGTTGGGGAAAATAGAAAGGAAAAAACTTTGGCCAAAAAACCCAAACAAACTAGGGAGACCCTACCCATGAAGCATCCTGCCATAAGATCAACTACAGGCTTTGAGCATACTAAGTTGTCTAGCCCCCAATTTTTTCTTCATGGTCCCAGTAAAAATTCTCCTCATTCATGGTTTCACAGTCACATTTCTGTAATTAAAGATCTTGGTTTTTGCACAGATCCTATGTCAAAGTCAGGATGTCACAGAGCATCTTCTAGTTTCATCAAACCATTAGGTGGCAATGCAGAGAAATCTGCCCCAAAAGCAAGTTGTTGCTGTTTCCAAGTCATCAGGGAAGTTTGGAGGAAGTTGATGCCAGCGCACCATAAGGGCCTTCCCCTGTAGAAGTTTGATTCCTGGTTCTAATATAGAAAACTGTTCTGGTTCCAAAAATGGGAACCAAGGTTTGGGGATAAACAGCCAATGTCCAATAACTGAAACATAAGTCAAGTCACTGTGACAAATATTCAGGATGAAAGGGCTCACTGCAAATAAAATTTATGAGTTCCTATCCTTATTAGATAAGAACTTCTTTCTATATATAAGATTTCTCCATCTTAATGTTGCTATGCCAAAAAGACCAGTGCCACATGACACTGCTGGTGCATATTCCCATATGCATATGTAAAAGCAACAGGCTAAACAATCCCTATAACCTAATTCAAACATAAACTCAGTTTCTCAATAGAAACTTACCTATTAGAATTTCCTAGTAAACAAATCCCAAAAAGGGATGGGGGAAAACTTCATCAATACCAGAAATAGACAATAATAATTATATATATAAAGAAAATACATCTAAAGAAATATATAAAATAAATATACATATTCCCATTAAGTTTTTTGAAATAGTCTGGGGGAGATAAAATCTGGAGCACAGCTTTAACTTGCAACGTGGTATAATGGCTCCCAGCAGTCACATATCAGGTAGTGTTCTCGAGATGGGGGTCTCTCAAAAACTAAATCTGGTAGAGAGCAGATAATAAGCAGCAATGGAACTGGGAGCTTCTTTCTGGGCCCATGAAAGGAGGTTGGGAAGCTGTCTTTTGCTTTGGGAGTTGATTGACAGCAGATGGAGTTGGAGGAACACTCTGCTCCTAAGGAGATAAGAACTGGGGTAAAAGGGATTAAATGGGGGAGAAATAACAGATAAAGGGTGAGAGTAAAAGGATAGAAAAGGATTTATAAAGTGGTAAGTAGGGAAGGGAGAAAAGGACACATTATATATAAGAGAGAAGGACTATATACAACAAAACAGACATTATGTACATTACAGATGGATATTAGATAGGCATAAACTGGCCAACACATACACTCACATACACACATAAAATGGCAATGAAGATTGATTCATAGGTTGCAATTGAAAAACTGACCCAGCCTGAATTGGTCAAATTACTTAAAAATATAAAGCCAGCAAGTCAGATGAAGAGGTTTTCCATTTCCTAGGCAAATCATTATTGGTAAGGTAAGGTTAAACTTTACTAATGAAAGGCTTCCTAGGTTAGATTGTGCTTATAGTATTCTTAAAACAATCACAATTTTCAAGTCTAGAATACTGAGCAATATGATAAAGAGCACTATAAATAGAGTCTACACCATGCTCAACGGGTTTGAGCATCCAGGTTCCTTTCTTGAAAGCAAACTGTAATTATATATATAAAATAGTAAACTAGCTTGAACTGAAAAAAAAGAAAAGAAGTTGCAGTAACATAGTCAATGAATGAGCCCTGTAGCAAGAGTCTATAACATGCAATTACCTATTCAATTATTATTTGTGGGCATAAACATTAGATCATATTAGCAGGCATAATTTCATATAGAAAATGAATATTTTAGAATACTTGTCAAGGCATCTTAATAATCACTGTATTTTGCATCTAATGAAGCACTGCAATTAAGGCAATCAACCTATATCTCCAAGAACCACTGTAAACAAAAAGATTAAAGAGTTATTGTAGGCATATTAACATCAAGACACCAAAAGATTCTTATAGTGAGAACTGTAGTGGGGGCACATGGCTTTAAAATACATTATGCACCTGTTTCTGTGGATAAAAGCATTAGAATATTATTATAGACATCTATAAAGAGCAGTTGATTGAACACCTGCTCAATCTAAACAGCTGTATTTATTGCTGCAGGTTTCTTTGAAGTATAGAAGAGAATATAAGCTTTTGTGTTTTACCTCTTACACTCACTTTCTTCCCTTCTCTTCACTATACTCTGAGACTAACAATATTTGAGACAATAACCATTTAGACAACAACCATTTAGACCATTGCACTTCTTCATGCAGTTATTTCAAATACCACATATACATGATATCATTCTGTATTTATCCTTCTCTCTGAATTCCTTCATTTAGCATATCTTCTAGTTACATCCAAGAGATCTTTCTTTACTTTCAATTTTTGCATTTTATACATGTTTCCAGATCTTGAAAAACATTGTCCATTTTGACTTTAGACACAACCACACAAGACATGCAAAAGACCAAGTTAGGAGGAAAGATTTCAGTTTCAGCAGCATAGAGTATTTTTTCAACTTTTATTTTCTTTTTTCTTTTTCTTTTCTCTTTTTTGTTTTTTGGTTCACACCCGGCAGTGCTCAGGGGTTACTCCTGGCTGTCTGCTCAGAAAGAGCTCCTGGCAGGCACGGGGGACCATATGGGACACTGAGATTTGAACCAACCACCTTTGGTCCTGGATCGGCTGTTTGCAAGGCAAACACCGCTGTGCTATCTCTCCGGGTCCCTTTTTTCTCTTTCTAATTTTTAATTATAAGAACAATGATGCAAATAAAGAGGACAAGGTAAAGTTACAGTGAAAGGACAATCACCCATAAACAGAGTTTTCAGAAGAAATCCCCTTGCTGACACCTAAATTTTGAACTTACAGTCAAAGAACATTAAGAGAAATAAAACAGAACCCATGTACAATTACTTTGTCCACAAGTCCCCAGATTGTAGTACATTATCACATTTCTTAGCAGTACACAAAGCAATCTAAAGCCATGAAATTTATGTGATTCCTTAAACATTGAAGACGTAGTATTTTTTTACATTTTCATGCACATGCATATTAGTTTAAGTTAACATCAAAAGTTTAAGTGGTTTTCTTTTTTAAAGTTTAGAGTCAAAGGAGCACAGTAAAAATGATGTTAGAGTGGCAATTATTGTTTGCATAGGCCCACCAAAATATGGGGGACATGGAAAGGAAAAGCCTTGGCCTAAATACAAGGAGACCCTACCCCTGAAGTTTCCTGGCATAAGACCAACTCTAGGCTCCACGCAAACTAGTTTGTTCAATCCAAGTCATTGTCTGTAGTGCCAATACAGTTTTATTTTTCACACAGTCTCTATTGTTGGCATCAGGTTTCTGTATTAAAGATCCTGGAATCTGCATATCCTACATTAAAGTCAGGCTGGTGTGGAGCATCCTCTAGTTTCACCTCACAATTGAAGGGCAATGCAGAAAGCCCTGTCCAGTAAGCAGGTCTTCGTTGTTGTTAAGTCTTCTCAGTGTTAAGGGAAGTCTCTTTTGAGTAGGTCCATGTCAGAGCAGCAGTAGGGTCTTCCCTGGTAGAGGATTGCTTCCAGGTGATGTTATAGACAACCTTGGATGTTTTGTAGATGGCTTCTCTAGATCAGGAGTGAATGGAGAATGCCCATTCTTCTGAGGCCTGTTCCAGGTCATTATGTCAATGTTCAGGGTGTATGGTCCCATTGCGCTACAAGATTTGTGTGTTCCCATCTTTATTAGATAAGAACTTATTTGTATGTATAGTATTTTCCCGTTTTAATGTGCCTATGAAAACAAGATAAAGCCACATGGCATTATCAGTGATATGGGGGCATAAGAACACGTCCAACAATACCCATGACTTGGTTCAAACATAAGCATTAAACTGAGGGACTTTTTCACCAAATTCCCTATTGAACAGTTCAAAAAGAGAAGAAAAGATAAAAAATGGAGAAAATTGTCACTGTATAAGAAAATATTCAGCAAGAGCTATAGCTGTTAAAGAAAACACACATAAAATGTTGAAAAGACATATATCCATTTTATGCCTTTTGAAATAGTTGGGGGCGGTGTTAACTCCAGTGCACCACTTTGGTCTGTGACTGAGGACTCTGCAGTACTGAAGGTAAAAAGGATAAATGTGGAGTAATGATGGTAGGGGGTGAGAGAGTTAAAGAAAAAATAAGCTTTTGTAGGTAGGGGTGTGCAAAATGGCAAATAACAAAATGGACATTCTGCATGCACAAAAACATAATTCAAGGATAGGGAGTACTATTAATGTATATTGTGCGCACGGGGCACTAGCCCCCATGCGGTTTTAAACATATAGACTGGTAAGAAATTACCAGTGACTGCTTTAGTGCAACCAAGCAGCTCTCAGCACCCACAAGTTAAGCCTAGGGTAACTTCAAAGCTCCTCCAAGGGACCCACCTCGCTGGCTTGCCCAGGCATGTGGCCCAGGGGAAGCCTTGGAGATCTGGAGCAAGGTGGTAGAGGGGTGCTGGGGTCACCCAAGTCCCGCACCCACCCTAGGCCTGGTTAAGAAGGCCTTTGGCATGGCAGAGACCTGCTGAACCCTATGCTGGAAGAGACTCCCGGAAGGAAAGAGGTCCTTCAAGTCAACTCTTATTTTCTAAATCTCATCTAACATTCCAAAGAAAAAGAAATCAATTTAAATGCAGTCATGGGCCATTTTACTTAAAATCTTCTTATTTATGCTGGATGATTTGTGGGACATCTGTTCTACTCTGGAACTTATCAAATAATATTCCCTTTCAATCAGAAATAAAATTGACTTCTTTTAAATTTTTATTGAGACCAATGTAAATTACAAGTCTTTCACAGATATATTTGAGGTACATAGTGACGGTAAATTAGGGCCATTCCCACCACCAGTGTTGACTTCCCTCCACCACTGTTCCCAGTAAACATTCCATACCTCCGCCCTTTGCCCCTGAATAGCTAGTATATCAGGTACTAAAAGAGACTTTTATCACATTTCTGAAACTCTGAAGGAAGTAATAAGTCACTAGGAGATAGACCCTGTTCTTCTAGTGGTGGAAATAGGTTTTGTCCATTCAATAGAGCCTTTCACTACAATGTGATTGTATGTAGAGCCAAGAATGAACTAAAGTAGACCAAGAGAGCAATAGAGCAGGTAAGGATGAAGTAGAACACCATAGTCTGTGAACTGGACCAAGAATCTATGTGTAGAGAGCCAAAGCAAAAAGAAAGGGAATGTATGCAGAAAGGGCTCAACTAATAATATAGATAGAAAAGTTGTTATCCTCAACTCTGATCTGTACCAGTTTCTCTGACCCTAATATTTATTCCTAGAAGCATAACATATATCTTTCACCTGAGCAATAGGTATATACATACAATGACAGGTCTAGCTCATCTACTATCTAATCTGCATATTAAACTTTAACAGGACCTAATGTCAAAATGTCAAGCAGAATACAACCCTTCAGACAATGTAGTAGAATGTAAATTTGCCTATTTTTTCAAAAGTTGTAAAATCTAGCTATATATAGTTAACAAAATAGAACACCACTAATCACAACACCATCAAAGATTATATTATAAACCTCTTAATTTTCTTTATAATTTTGCAAGTTTTCGAAGTATCGCAGAATGCCCAAACCAGATCTTTATCTGAGTATCTTGAAATGAAGCCTAGTTACATATATATTATTGGTATTCTGCCATGAATTGTTCAATAGGATAAATGGGTTTAAGAAAATCACATCCCTGTGGGAACGGCTTTAGGAGTAAAACCCTGACTTTATCACTCCTTCATACTCACCATGTCAGTGTATGTACAAAAACAGACCAGTAAGTGCAATTAAGTCAGAGTTGAACTAATCAATACATATTCAAAGTGTAGGTAAGATGCTGGGGGAACAACTGCAAAGATGAATTGCACTGACTAGGGGACATTGAAGTGGAGCATAAAAATTAGAAGGCATGTATGGGATTTTTCAAACAAGAAATGTTTACAAAGAACTGTCGAAAGGGTGGGCATGAAGATGGTGACTGAGTATAAGCTCTAGAGGTGACTTGCCCTGTTCCTCCTCATTTGTCACTAACCTATTTGAAGATGATTTAATAAGACAGAGTCCTTGTGCTCCAAAGCAGGGTCTATTGTAGAAAACATGTAACCTTTAACATTCCTTCACCTTTTCCAAAATTATACCACTAAAACACCATGTGGCACTTTATCAGTACAAAACTTTTCTGTTTGGGTCCCTCAAGTCCCATGGCACCAATTTTTTGCACAGACTGTGAGATGGATTTTTCTCTAAAATTTTGTGGTGCTCAATCAGTCCCTATCTAGATCTCGTAGTCCTCTACTAAAATTTCAGCTCAGTCATAGAAAAGGAGTAAGAAGAGTGAAGTAGAGAATGAAAAGGAAGAAAGAAACAACAAAAAAGGAGTGAGAAAAAAAAAGGAAAGGGAGGAAGAAGATACATAAACCTCTAATGGACAAAATGCTTCCCAGTAGGGCAATTTTTCTCGCATTTTTTTCTGTCTGTGCTTTCCTTAATTACTGTTTTCTTCCGGTAGATCCCCTCTGCCACTGGCTGTCCCCTATTTGATGTTGTTACTCCCTACTTAATTGATTTTCATATATACATCTCATGAAATATTTTAGGGGTTCACAGGGTCTTCAGCTGAGAGAAGATACCCAGTAAGGTATTCTTCCCTAATGAAAACTTGTGAAATGTATTATTTACATCCCTTTATACAGTTGGAAACCACATTTTAAAAATGTGTCCAATCACACATAATATATCTGCTAAAATGCCTTAACTTATTTTAGCACAAATTTAGACATCAGCTCCAATGGGTTTGTATATTCTTGTTATCACAAGTCATTAATAAGTTCTAATATTTTATCATCTATAAGTATAATATTGTAAAGGAAATATTTCAGAACAAGTTCTATTGGGTTCCATGTTGATAAATATACCCAAGGAAATTTTTGAAAGTGTTTTCTTATTTAAGAATGATTGCTATGAGAGACAATATCCAGAAGATTTTTTTTTTTTTCTATTTCAGATGCCCTTGATATCTTTTTCTTGCCTGATTGCTATGGCAAGTATTTCTTGTACTATGTTAAATAGGAATGGCCAGAGGGGGCAGCATAGTCTTATACCAGATTTTAGAAGAATGGCTTTCAGTTTATCTCTATTGAGAATAATATTTGCCACTGATTTGTGGTAAATGGCCTTGACTATCTTTTTTTTATATAATGCAATGTATTGTATATAATAATATATTGTATATACATTGTATTCCATTATTGAATAACAATATTTTTTTTCTTAACACCACCCATCACCAGTGCAACATTCCCATCACCAATGTCCCAAGTCTCCCTCCTCCCCACCCGACCCCCGCCTGTACTCTAAACAGGTTCTCAATTTCCCTCATACATTCTCATTATTAGGACAGTTCAAAATGTAGTTATTTATCCAACTAAACGCATCTCTCTTTGTGATGAGCTTCCTGAGGTGAGCTGGAACTTCCAGCTCTTTTCTCTTTTGTGTCTGAAAGTTATTATTGCAAGAATGTCTTTCATTTTTCTTAAAACCCATAAATGTGTGAGACCATTCTGCGTTTTTCTCTCTCTCTCTGACTTATTTTACTCAGCATAATAGATTCCGTGTACATCCATGTATAGGAAAATTTCATGACTTCATCTCTCCTGACAGCTGCATAATATTCCATTGTGTATATGTACCACAGTTTCTTTAGACATTCGTCTGTTGAAGGGCATCTTGGTTGTTTCCAGAGTCTTGCTATGGTAAATAGAGCTGTAATGAATATAGGTGTAAGGAAGGGGTTTTTGTATTGTACTTTTGTGTTCCTAGGGTATATTCCTAGGAGTGGTATAGCTGGATCGTATGGGAGCTCGATTTCCAGTTTTTGGAGGAATCTCCATATCACTTTCCATAAAGGTTGAACTAGATGGCATTCCCACCAGCAGTGGATAAGAGTTCCTTTTTCCCCACATCCCCGCCAACACTGTTTATTTTCATTCTTTGTGATGTGTGTCATTCTCTGTGGTGTGAAGTGGTATCTCATCGTTGTTTTGATTTGCATCTCCCTGATGATTAGTGATGTGGAGCACTTTTTCATGTGTCTTTTGGCCATCTGTATTTCTTCTTTGTCAAAGTGTCTGTTCATTTCTTCTCCCCATTTTTTGATGGGATTAGATGTTTTTTTCTTGTAAAGTTCTGTCAGTGCCTTGTATATTTTGGAGATTAGCCCCTTATCTGATGGGTATTGGGTGAATAGTTTCTCCCACTCAGTGGGTGGCTCTTGTATCTTGGGCACTATTTCCTTTGAGGTGCAGAAGCTTCTCAGCTTAATATATTCCCATCTGTTAATCTCTGCTTTCACTTGCTTGGAGAGTGCAGTTTCTTCCTTGAAGATGCCTTTAGCCTCAATGTCCTGGAGTGTTTTACCTACGTATTGTTCTATATATCTTATGGTTTTGGGGCTGATATCGAGGTCTTTAATCCATTTGGATTTTACCTTCGTACATGATGTTAGCTGGAGGTCTAAGTTCAATTTTTTGCAAGTGGCTACCCAGTTGTGCCAACACCACTTCTTGAAGAGGCTTTCTTTGTTCCATTAAGGATTTTTTGCTCCTTTATCAAAAATTAGGTGATTGTATGTCTGGGGAACATTCTCTGAGTATTCAAGCTTATTCAACTGATCTGAGGGCCTGTCCTTATTCCAATACCATGCTGTTTTGATAACTATTGCTTTGTAGTAAAGTTTAAAGTTGGGGAAAGTAATTCCTCCCATATTCTTTTTTCCAATGATTGCTTTAGCTATTCGAGGGTGTTTATTGTTCCAAATAAATTTCAAAAGTGCCTGGTCCACTACTTTGAAGAATGTCATGGGTATCTTTAGGGGGATCGCATTAAATCTGTACAGTGCTTTGGGGAGTATTGCCATTTTAATGATGTTAATCCTGCCAATCCATGAGCAGTGTATGTGCTTCCATTTCCGCGTGTCCTCTCTTATTTCTTGGAGCAGAGTTTTATAGTTTTCCTTGTATAGGTCCTTCACATTTTTAGTCAAGTTGATTCCAAGATATTTGAGTTTGTGTGACACTATAGTGAATGGAGTTGTTTTCTTAATGTCCATTTCTTCCTTATTAGTATTGGTGTATAGAAAGGCCATTGATTTTTGTGTGTTAATTTTGTAGCCTGCCACCTTGCTATATGAGTCTATTGTTTCTAGAAGCTTTTTGGGAGAGTCTTTGGGGTTTTCTAAGTAGAGTATCATGTCATCTGCGAACAGTGAGAGCTTGACTTCTTCCTTTCCTATCTGGATTCCCTTGATATCCTTTTCTTGCCTAATCGCTATAGCGAGTACTTCCAGTGCTATGTTGAATAGGAGTGGTGAGAGAGGACAGCCTTGTCTTGTGCCAGAATTTAGAGGAAAGGCTTTCAGTTTTTCTCCATTGAGGACAATATTTGCCTCTGGCTTGTGGTAGATGGCCTTAACTATATTGAGAAAGGTTCCTTCCATTCCCATCTTGCTTAGAGTTTTGATCAAGAATGGGTGTTGGACCTTGTCAAATGCTTTCTCTGCGTCAATTGATATGATCATGTGATTTTTATTTTTCTTGCTGTTGATGTTGTGTATTAGGTTGATAGATTTACGGATGTTAAACCAGCCTTGCATTCCTGGAATGAAACCTACTTGATCGTAGTGGATGATCTTCTTAATGAGGCATTGAATCCTATTTGCCAGGATTTTGTTGAAGATCTTTGCATCTGCATTCATCAGCGATATTGGTCTGTAATTTTCTTTTTTCGTAGCATCTCTGTCTGGTTTAGGTATCAAGGTAATGTTGGCTTCATAAAAGCTATTTGGAAGTTTTCCTGTTTTTTCAATTTCATGAAAGAGTCATGCCAGGATTGGTAGTAGTTCCTCTTGAAAGGTTTGAAAGAATTCATTAGTAAATCCATCTGGGCCTGGGCTTTTGTCTTTGGGCAGACATTTGATTACTTTCTTAATTTCCTCAATAGTAATGAGTGTGTTTAGATATTCTACATCCTCTTCTTTCAATCGTGGAAGATTATAAGAGTCCAAAAATTTATCCATTTCTTCCAGGTTTTCATTTTTAGTGGCATAGAGTTTCTCAAAGTAGTTTCTGATTACCCTTTGAATCTCTACCATATCAGTAGTGATCTCTCCTTTTTCATTCCTAATACGAGTTATCAAGTTTCTCTCTCTTTCTTTCTTTGTTAGTTTTGCCAGTGGTCAATCAATCTTGTTTATTTTTTCAAAGAACCAACTTCTGCTTTCGTTGATCTTTTGGATGGTTTTTCTGGTTTCCACTTCATTGATTTCTGCTCTCAGCTTTGTTATTTCCTTCTGCCTCCCTATTTTTGGATCCTTTTGTTGAGCACTTTCTAATTCTATGAGCTGCGTCATTAAGCTATTCAGGTATGCCCCTTCTTCTTTCCTGATGTGTGCTTGCAAAGCTATAAATTTTCCTCTCAGTACTGCTTTTGCTGTGTCCCATAGGTTCTGATAATTTGTGTCTCCATTGTCATTTGTTTTCAGGAAGGTTTTGATTTCCTCTTTGATTTCATCTTGGACCCACTGATTATTCAGTATGAGGCTATTTAACTTCCAGGTGTTAAAATTTTTCTTCTGTGTTCCTTTGTAGTTTATATATAATTTCAGGGCTTTGTGGTCAGCAAAGGCAGCCTGCAAAATTTCTATCCTCTTGATATTATGTAGGTATGTTTTGTGTGCTAACATGTAGTCTATCCTAGAGAATGTCCCATGGACATTAGAGAAAAATGTGTATCCAGTCTTCTGGGGGTGGAGTGTCCTGTATATATCTACTAGGCCTCTTTCTTCCATTTCTCTCCTCAGGTCTAGTATATTCTTGTTGGGTTTCAGTCTGGTTGACCTGTCTAGTGTTGACAATGCCGTGTTGAGGTCTCCCACAATTATTGTGTTGTTATTGATATTATTTTTCAGATTTGTCAACAGTTGTATTAAATATTTTGCTGGCCCCTCATTCGGTGCATATATGTTTAGGAGGGTGATTTCTTCCTGCTGTACATATCCCTTGATTTATACAAAATGTCCATCTTTGTCCCTTACAACTTTCCTAAGTATAAAGTTTGCATCATCTGATATTAATATGGCCACTCCTGCTTTTTTTTTTTTGGGTGTTGTTTGCTTGGATGATTTTCCTCCAGCCTTTTATTTTGAGTCTATGTTTGTTCTGACTATTCAGGTGCGTTTCTTGTAGGCAGCAGAAGGTTGGATTGAGTTTTTTGATCCATTTAGCCACTCTGTGTCTCTTAACTGGTGCATTTAGTCCATTGACATTGAGAGAAAGAATTGTCCTGGGAGTTAGTGCCATCTTTATATTAAAGTTTGGTGTGTCTGTTGGTAAGCCTTTTCTTAAAGTATGCCGTTCAGTTTTTCTTTTAAGAATGGTTTTGAGTCTGTGAAGTTTTTGAGCTGTTGTTTGTCTGTGAAACTATGTATTGTTCCTTCAAACCTGAAAGTGAGTTTTGCTGGGTGCAGTATTCTAGGCAAAGCATTTATTTCATTGAGTTTTGTCACTATGTCCCACCACTGCCTTCTGGCCTTGAGTGTTTCTGGTGACAGGTCTGCAGTAAATCTCAAGGATGTTCCCTTGAATGTAATTTCTCTTTTCGATCTTGCTGCTTTCAGAATTCTGTCTCTATCTATGGGATTCGTCATTGTGACTAGGATGTGTCTTGGGGTGTTTTTTCTGGGGTCTCTTTTAGTTGGCACTCTTCGGGCATGCAGGATTTGATCACATGTATTCATTATCTCTGGTAGTTTCTCTTTAATGATGTTCTTGACTGTTGATTCTTCCTGGAGATTTTTCTTCCTGAGTCTCTGGGACACCAATGATTCTTAAGTTGTTTCTGTTGAGCTTATCATAGACTTCTATTTTCATCTGTTCCCATTCTTTGAGTAATTTTTCCATTGTTTGATCATTTGCTTTGAGGCTTTTTTCCAATTTCTTCTGCTGTATGTAATTGTTATGTATCTCATCTTCCAGTGTACTGATTCTATCCTCAGCTGCTGTTAACCTGTGGGAAATCTCAAACATGTTTTTCTTCAATTCATCTACTGAGTTTCTCAGACCTGTTATTTGATCTGAAATTTCTGTTTGGAGTTTTCTCATTTCTATCTTCATATTCTCCTGATTCTTTTTAGTTTTCTCTTCTATACTTTGTTTGATTTCTTTGAACATGTTCCATATTGCAACTCTAAACTCCTTATCTGAGAGACTGACTAGGTGGTTGGTCATGTTCAAGTCATCAGAGTTGCCATCTTCATTCTCTATGTCTGGCACTGGCCCGTGTTGTTTCCCCATTGTCACACTAGTACTGCGTGTTTTTCTACGTGTTGTGATTGTATTCATCGGCTAAATGCTGTGCACCGTCGCGAAGGGGAGCAGAGCAACCGTGCTCCTCTGGCTTCTCCCTTTCTGGGCGTGTCGACTCACCTCCACGGAAGGCTCACAGGAAGGCAGGCTGGCAGATGGGCCGCACCCAGGATGAAATCAGGCCAAAAATGCAGGACAGCAGAGTAGAGAGGCAGAAGGGTGCTGGCATCTGAGATCCAGCGAAGTTCAATGGCTCCTCCCTTTCTGGGCGTGTCGACTCACCTCCACGGAAGGCTCATGAGAAGGCAGACTCCCCGGAAAGTTCACAGGAAGGCAGGCTGGCTGATGAGCCGCACCAAGGGTGAAATTAGGCCGAAAATGCAGGACAGCAGAGTAGAGAGGCAGAAGGGTGCTGGCATCTGAGATCCAGCGAAGTTCAGTGGCTCCTCCCTTTCTGGGCGTGTCAACTCACCTCCACGGAAGGCTCACGGAAAGGCAGACTCCCCGGAAAGCTCACAGGAAGGCAGGCTGGCTGATGAGCCGCACCAAGGGTGAAATCCAGAAGATTTTTTAAATGTATTTTCTGGTTTAAGTGTTACATTCTAGGGGCCCGAGCAATGGTGCAGAGGTAGGACGTTTGCCCTGTATTCTGCTGACCCAGGATGAACCGTGGTTCAATCCCCCAGCTTCCTATATGGTCCCCCGAGCCAGTAGCAATTTCTATGTGCAGAGCCAGGAGTAACCTCAGAGCATCACCAGGTGTAGCCCCAAAACAAAAACAAACAAACAAAACAGAGTTACATTCTAGCTAGTGTCAGGGTACCATAATAATTGAAAGAGAGCAGAGCACTTTATATATATGTTTTTTTTTGGGGGGGGGGTTTCGGGCCACACCCGTTTGATGCTCAGTGGTTACTCCTGGCTAAGTGCTCAGAAATTGCCCCTGGCTTGGGGGGACCCTATTGGACGCCAGGAGCAGACACTTTACCTCTAGCGCCACCTCGCCGGCCCCAGAGCACATTATATTTAATTGTAGAATTGAATCCTATAATACCAGTCGTACAATCCTTCCTAATGAGCTTTTAGAAAATTACATAATTTTTATTTATAGTTTTAATTTAATTGAGAATTGTGATCGGGGCTGGAGAGATAGAATGAAGGTAGAGCATTTGCCTTGCATGCAAAAGGTGGTTCGAATCCCAGCATCCCATATGGTCCCCTGAACCTACCAAGAGCTATTTTTTTTTATTTAAACACCTTGATTACATACATGATTGTGTTTGGGTTTCAGTCATAAAAGGAACACCACCCATCACCAGTGCAATAGAGCTATTTTTGAGCATAGAATCAGGAGTAACCCCTGAGCACTGCCAGGTGTGACCCAAAAATCAAACAACAACAACAACAACAACAATAAAACAATTGTGATTTACAAAATAATTGATAGTTGAGTTATAGACATAACATGTTCTAGCAATCCCTCTACCAGTATTTCCATGTCTCTTACAACCCAACTGAAAAGCCTGAAACCTTGACAAATTTTAAAACTTGGTGGTTGTAGTTTGGGTTGTAGGGATCTCATGTTTTAGGCTGTTAAATGGGGATATATAGCTATCATATTTTCCGGCATATAAGATAACTTTTAAAACAAAAAAAGGTCAACCAAAAATTGGGGGTTGTCTTATAGTATATCCCCAAAATGTTTCAATATGCTGCTAAACGAAAATTGTCTGAATATTGCCACAAAACAAATTTTCCAACTTGATTCTGCACCAATCACTGCAAGGCTGCTCGGACCACCTCTCTAACTCAGCCAATCCAAGCAGGATTTTTATGTATGCAAATTAGACAATGTTCTGGACCTGAATCTACACTAAAAAGCCTGCTCAGATTGGCCAGAGTCAGAGAGGACGTCTATTACAGTATAACCTTTGGACCTTTGCTTGTGATTGGTTCACTGTGGTACATGAGCACAGGAACACATGCAGCACATGCAGCACAGGAACATTCTGTCTGATACAGCGAATATAGGCCTAAACCTATGTTTTATCTGCAAAATTAGGGGGTCGTCTTATACACCCAGTCATCTTATACACCGGCAAATACGGTATATCACTTCCCCACATTACCATTTACCTGAGATCCCTAAACCAATTTCCCTTTGGATTCAATTAAATAGAACTTGTTTCATGACTTGTTTGACAGATAATTATCATGGGCTAATTTTTCCAGAAAATAGAATCAGGAACTCTCTACTATTTATCTAAATTTATCTATATAAATAGATAGTTTTTGATTCTTTGATCTTAAATAATGAATCATCCCTTTTAATACCCTCAAGTTAACAAACAATAAAATATCTCAATAAAAACGTTAAAGTAATAATGAGCAAAAGACAAAACTAGATAGATTTCACCAAAAAAAAATAAACACAGATGCCCACATGGAAAATATATCTATATTAATTACGAGGGATAGTGATATAATAAAGTGGGGAGAATATATAGAAGATTCTTTTCAAAGTTGGAATAGCACTATTACATTGGTAAGAAAGGTGACATATACTAAACTACACCTGCCCAGTGGGGCCCAACTGTGAAAAACTGTGAGTGCTGCCTGTGTGTGTCTGTCTATTATCCTGTTGCATGAACCTCTTGGGAGTGGTCCAAAAAGAGTCTCCAGAAAGCTTGCTCTCCCAGAGGCCAATTCCAGGGCAAGACTCCATAATGTGAAAATGAGCTATGCTTTGCAGAAGCCGGGTCCCCTGTTTGTGACGTCAGGCTGGGAAAATCCATGAAACTATGCCTGCCCAGTGGGGCCCGACTGTGAAAAACTGTGAGTGCTGCCTATGTGTGTCTGTCTACTAGCCTGTTGCGTGAACCTCTTGGGAGTGGGCCAAAAAGAGACTCCATCAGACCACTTTGGCTCCACTTCACTACGCAGCCCTGTGCTCTTTCTAAGAAAAGAACACCATCGCAACAAGAAGAAAAAAATCACACTAAGAACTGTGCTGGATCACAGAAGCAAGCATTTCTCTTCGGACTGTCATCTCTGCTGCGTGCTTGGGCCTAAGATTTGATCCTGTGTGAGGCTTCATCAAGTCGGCCCATCCAGAAAGGGTGGAGCCAGAGGAGTGTGCTGCCTGCATCATTTAGCCAATGAATACCACCACAACACGTAAAAAAAACCCACAATACAAGTGTGACAATGGGAAAACAATGCAGGCCAGCATCAGACATAGAGAATGAAGATGACAATTCTGATGACCAGATAATGACCAACCAACTAATCAACCTCTGAGATAAGGACTTTAGACTAGCAATATGGAAGATGCTCAACAAACTCAAAATACCATGGATTGAGTTGAACAGAACACTAATAAGAACCAAGAAAATATGAAGACAGAAATCACAAAACTCCAAACTGAAATAACATATCAACTAACAGGCCTAAAAAACCCAGTAAACAAAGTGAATGACAAAATGGATAAGCTCTGGGACAGGGTATCAGAAGCTGAGAATAGACTTAGTGCTGTGGAAGATGAGATACATAACAATTCCATACAGCAGGAGAGATTGGAAAAAAAACTTAAAGCAAATGAGCAGACAATGGAAAAATTAGTCAAAGAATCGGAACAGATGAAAATAGAAGTCTATGATAAGATCAACAGAAACAACTTAAGAATCATTGGAGTCCCAGAGACCCAGGAAGAAAATTTCCAGGAAGAATCAATGGTCAAGAACATTACTAAAGAGAAACTACCAAAGCAAAAGAATATATGTGATCAAATCCTGCATGCTCGAAGAGTACTAACCAAAAGAGACCCCAGAAAAACCACCCCAAGACACATCCTAGTCACAATGATGAATCCCACAGATAGAGACAGAATTCTGAAAACAGCAAGATCAAAAGGGGAAATTACATTCAAGCAAGCGTCCTTGAGATTTACAGCGGACCTGTCACCAGAAACACTCAATGCCAGAAAGCAGTGATGGGATATTGTGACAAGACTGAATGAAATGAATGCTTCACCTAGAATTCTGTATCCAGCAAAACTCACTTTCTGGTTTGATGGAAGAATACATGGTTTCACAGACAAAAAACAGCTCAGAAACTTTACAGACTCAAAATCAGTCTTAAGAGAAAAACTGAAATACCTAATTTAAGACAAGACTAACCAAAAGACACACCAAATTTTGATATAAAGATGGCATTAAATCCCAGGACAATTCTTTCTCTCAATGTCAATGGACTAAATGCACCAGTTAAGAGACACAGAGTGGCTAAATGGATCAAAAAACTGAATCCAACCTTCTGCTGCCTACAAGAAGCACACCTGAATAGTCAGAACAAACATAGACTCAAAATAAAAGGCTGGAGAAAAATTATCCAAGCAAACAACACCCACAAAAAAGCTGGAATGTCCATACTAATATCAGATAATGCAAACTTTATACTCAGGAAGGTTGTAAGGGACAAAGATGGACATTTTATATTAATCAAGGGGTATGTAGAGCAGGAAGAAATAACTCTCCTAAACATATATGAACCGAATGAGGGGCCAGCAAAATATTTAATACAACTGTTGACAAATCTGAAAAATAATATCAATAACAACACAATAATTTGGGGGACCTTAACACGGCTTTGTCAACACTGGATAGGTCAACCAGACTGAAACCCAACAAGAATATACTAGACCTGAATAGAGAAATGGAAGAAAGAGGCCTAGTGGATATATATAGGACACTCCATTTCCCAAAAACCTGGATTCACATTCTTCTCCAATGTACATGGGACATTCTCCAGGATAGATTATATGCTGGCACATAAAACATACCTCCATAATACCAAGAGGATAGAAATTTTGGAGACTACCTTCGCTGACCACAAGGCTCTGAAATTATTTGTGAATTCCAAAGGGACTCAGAAGAAAAACTTTAACACCTGGAAGTTAAACAGCCTCATACTCAATAACCAGTGGGTCCGAGATAAAATCAAGGAGGAAATCAAAAGGTTCCTGGAAACAAATGACAATAAAGACACAAACTATCAGAACTTATAGGACACAGCAAAAGCAGTACTGAGAGGAAAATTTATAGCTTTGCAAGCACACATCTGGAAGGAAGAAGGAGCTTGCCTGAGTAGCTTAATGACACAGCTAATAGAACTAGAAAGTGCTCAACAAAAGGACCCAGAAATCGGAAGACAGAAGGAAATAACAAAGCTGAGAGCAGAAATCAATGAAGTGGAAACCCAAAAAACAATCCGAAAGATCAACGAAAGCAGAAGTTGGTTCTTTGAAAAAATAAACAAGATTGATAGACAACTGGCAAACCTAACAAAGAAAGAGAGAGAGAAAAACTTGATAACTCGTATTAGGAATGAAAAAGGAGAGATCACTACTGATATGACAGAGATTCAAAGGGTAATCAGAAACTACTTTGAGAAACTCTACGCCACTAAAAATGAGAACCTGGAAGAAATGGATAAATTCTTGGACTCTTATAATCTTCCACGGTTGAAGGAAGAGGATGTAGCATATCTAAACACCCCCATCACCATTGATGAAATTAAAACGGTAATCAAATGTCTGCCAAAAAATAAAGCCCAGGCCCAGATGGATTCACTAATGAATTCTTTCAAACTTTCCAAGAGGAACTACTACCAATACTGGGAAGACTCTTTCATAAAATTGAACAAACGGAAACACTTCCAAATAGCTTTTATGAAGCCAACATCACCTTGATACCTAAACCAGACAGAGATGCTACATAACAAGAAAATTACAGACCAATATTGCTGATGAATGTAGATGCAAATATCCTCAACAAAATCCTGGCAAATAGGATTCAATGCCTCATTAAGAAGATCATCCACTATGATCAAGTAGGTTTCATCCCAGGAATGCAAGGATGGTTTAACATCCATAAATCTATCAACATAATACACAACATCAATAACAAGAAAAATAAAACCACATGATCCTATCAATAGATGCAGAGAAAGCATTTGATAAGGTCCAACACCCATTCTTGATCAAAACTCTCAGCAAGATGGGAATGGAAGTAACCTTTCTCAATATAGTTAAGGTCATCTATCACAAGCCAGTGGCAAATATTATCCTCAAAGTAGAAAAACTAAAAGCCTTCCCTCTAAATTCTGGCACAAGACAAGGCTGTCCTCTCTCACCACTCCTATTCAACATAGCACTGCAAGTACTTGCTATAGCGATTAGGCAAGAAAAAGATATCAAGGGAATCCAGATAGGAAAGGAAGAAGTCAAGCTCTCACTGTTTGCAGATGACCTGATACTCTACTTAGAAAACCCTAAAGTCTCTACCAAAAAGTCTATAGAAACAATAGACTCATATAGCAGGGTGGCAGGCTACAAAATTAACACACAAAAATCAATGGCCTTTCTATACACCAATAGTAATAAGGAAGAAATGGACATTAAGAAAACAACCCCATTCACAATAGTGCCACACAAACTCAAATATCTTGGAATCAACTTGACTAAAAATGTGAAGGACCTATACAAATAAAACTATAAAACTCTGCTCCAAGAAATAAGAGAAGACACGCGGAAATGGAAACACATACCCTGCTCGTGGATTGGCAGGATTAACATAATCAAAATGGCAATACTTCCTAAGGAATTATACAGATTTAATGCGATCCCTCTAAAGATACCCATGACATTCTTCAAAGAAGTGGATCAGGCACTTTTGAAATTCATTTGGAACAATAAACACCCTCGAATAGCTAAAGCAATCATTGGGAAAAAGAATATGGGAGGAATTACTTTCCCCAACTTTAAACTTTACTACAAAGCAATAGTTATCAAAACAGCATGGTATTGGAATAAGGATAGGCCCTCAATTCAGTGGAATAGGCTTGAATACTCAGAAAATGTTCCCCAGACATACAATCACCTAATTTTTGATAAAGGAGCAGGAAATCTTAAATGGAGCAGGGAAAGCCACTTCAACAAGTGCTGTTGGCACAACTGGATAGCCACTTGCAAAAAATTGAACTTAGACCCCCAGCTAACATCATGTACAAAGGTAAAATCCAAATGGATTAAAGACCTCGATATCAGACCCAAAACCATAAGATATATAGAACAACACATAGGCAAAACACTCCAGGACATTGAGACTACAGGCATCTTCAAGGAAGAAACTGCACTCTCCAAGCAAGTGAAAGCAGAGATTAACAGATGGGAATATATTAAGCTGAGAAGCTTCTGCACCTCAGAGGAAATAGTGCCCAGGAAACAAGAGCCACCCACTGAGTGGGAAAAACTATTCACCCAATACCCATCAGATAACGGGCTAATATTCAAAATATACAAGGCACTGGCAGAACTTTACAAGAAAAAACATCTAATCCCATCAAAAAATAGGGAGAAGAAATGAACAGACACTTTGACAAAGAAGAAATACAAATGGCCAAGAGACACATGAAAAAATGCTCCACATCACTAATCATCAGGGCGATGCAAATCAAAACAACGATGAGATACCACCTCACACCACAGAGAATGGCACACATCACAGGTGAGATGAAGTCATGAAATTTTTCTATACATGAATGTTCACGGAATTTATTATGCTGAGTGAAATAAGTCAGAGAGAGAGAGAGAAATGCAGAATGATCTTACTCATCTATGGGTTTTAAGAAAAATGAAAGACATTCTTTCAATAATAATTTTCAGACACAAAAGAGAAAAGAGCTGGAAGTTCCAGCTCACCTCAGTAAGCTCACCACAAAGAGTGATGAGTTTAGTTAGAGAAATAACTACATTTTGAACTGTCCTAATAATCAGAATGTATGAGGGAAATGGAAAACCTGTTTAGAGTACAGGCGGAGGTCGTGTGGGGAGGAGGGACATTTGGGACATTGGTGATGGGAATGTTGCACTGGTTATGGGTGGTGTTCTTTACATGACTGAAACCCAAACACAATCATGTATGTAATCAAGGTGTTTAAATAAAGTATAAAAAAAGAATAAAAACCCATCATTAACAGCAAAAAAAAAAAAGAAAGGTGACATATTCAAAAATGTAAAATTATACTCCTGAAATTTTATAGTATTATTAACAAATGATACAATAAAATTTTTGTCTTCCAATTGCATAATATAAAATGAAAACAAAATAATTCTCAAAATATTATTTATTCAATATGAAATGACAAAAATCTAGCACCTAGTTTTTCTTTCTGAGACCCAAGTGAAGGTGTTTTCTTAAATGTCGTCAACCTTAGTTTAATTCCTAGAAATACGTATGGTTTTCCAAGCACTATCCAGGGTTATCCATGAGCACTGCCAATTGTTCCCCCCACACCAAAAGAAATGTTTTGCTTCCTAAATATGGGTATTGTAAATATTTCACACATTTTTTCCTCATAATCATGGTGCCCATCACTACTGCTTGACCTTTTACCTCAGCATCTTTTCCATCTTTAAGGGAAGTGAGAGTTTCATCCAGTTAGTATCACTAAGGATCTTCACATATGATACACTTTGAGCTTTCATTGGTAATTTTTATAAGGTTTTCTTCAATATCACTAATTCAAGTACATTTCTAACCCCATTTAATCTAGGAAACTGTGAAATAAAGAAAAATAGATATTCTGAGCTTTTTTTTCTGATAGCTTCTATAAGCTCTTTATCCTTGGCTATTAGCTTGCTATAAATAATGGTTATCAGGGTTACAAAGTTCAAACAGAAGAGAGCTAACTATTATGAAGAAATGTTCACCTAATACATTTATGAAGAAAAACACAAAATTCTTTTGTGTTTGTTGTCTATTCAACAATGTTGGTCAGCCTACACAAACTTAAAGCAATAGAAATGTAGGAACAGACTCAAATACTACTACATACACCCAACAAGGTTTTATCAACGTGAGATCCTGGCAGACTAGCTTACACATTCTTCTTCTTTTTTTTTTTTTTTTGGTCAGAGGTTTCCCCATCTGCCTCATTTCATTTTTTAATATCTTAATTTAAGCACTATGATTACAAACATGTTTGTGGCTGTTTTTCAGTTATAAAAAGAAATACCACCCTTTACCAGTGCAATCTTCCCACCACTAATGCCTCCCATCTCCCTCCTCCCCCCACCTGTCTTCAAGATAGGCATTCTATTTCACTCACTACCATTGTCATAGTATTACCCTTATCATTTCAAAGGTTACAAATTTTTTTGTTTATATTTTGAGCCACACCCAGTGATTGGCT
This sequence comes from Suncus etruscus, assembly GCF_024139225.1. Lineage (NCBI taxonomy): Eukaryota > Metazoa > Chordata > Mammalia > Eulipotyphla > Soricidae > Suncus > Suncus etruscus. The sequence goes on along the minus strand of NC_064857.1, from coordinate 113,027,370 downwards.
TGGGGGACCATATGGGATGCTGAGGATCAAACTCAGGTCCATTCTGGGCAGCCACTTGTAAGACAAATACCCTACAACTGTGCCATCTCTCCGGCCCCAGATTATACATTCTGACCCATTAACTCTGAGTACCAGCAATAATTTAATCCAGACTAAAAGTTTGAATCATGGGAAGTAGTTTGAATTTAACACAGATACACAAAGAAATGTATTAAATGAGGGGAGTGACACATTAGTTTCACATTTTGGAATAACCAGTGGTATATATTCTAAAGTGAGAAGACTAGAAATAAATGCAGTTTGTTGAAATCTAGGCTTCAGGCAGTATAATCAAAAGTGGCAGATGTGAAGCTGAAAAGATAGCACAACATGTAGGGCAATAACCTTACAAGTGTCTGACCTGGGTTTGATCTCTGGGACCTCTTAGGTCCCCTGAGTCTATGAGTCTATCATGAGTTATTCCTGAACACAAAGCTAGAAGTAACATCCAAGTATCACCAGTAACTCATCCCAAATTTTTAAAAATGGTAGATGTGTTCAAAGAATATCCAAAGGAATTGAAGGATTAAAAAAAACTCATGAATAACTATCTTAAAATGTAAGTGGTTGGCAGAGATAAAAGAGATAGCATATATTTATAAGAAAAACTGGAGAAGTAAGAAAAATCATGAGGATATTTTGCTAAATGAATGAGAATAAGGAGAGAATTCTTCAGGAGTAGATTGCAAAGAAAGCCAAATAACATATAAGATAAATAAAATGACCATTTGATCAATAATGAGAATTGTGCTCATGCGCAGTAGGGGTACAGTGGAAGTACCTATTCTGCATTATACTAACCTGAGGAATGAATAAAGGATTAATTTAGAAAACAACAATTTGCAAAACTATTTCAGGAAGGTTAATTATGACCAAAGAAATAGAAAGAGAAAGAGAAAAGCAGAAGGGAGGATTTATTTAATATACAAGAAGAATAATCCAAAATCATTACAAAGAAAAAAGAGGAGAGAAAGTAACTTCAGAGAGAGTATGAGATATGGGATGAGAGAGGTTATGGGAAACATGGTAGATAAAATGAATTTTGTTAGGATGAAAAATATAAAAATTGTAACAGTTCAAATAGGAATAGTTGTTGTTTGGCAGATTAAATATAATGAATAATGGCAGCAGGAAAATTTACATTGTCTGAAGCTGAAGAAAGAAAAAATGTCTAATAAGAATTAGGGTGCTGATTAGTTGAAGGAGAAAAATGCCCTATATAACAGTAATTCAAAGGACAAATATACATAACAATGATTTAGGAAGAATCCAGAGTAAAATTTCTATAAAATTCATGTCCATATGATCTGATTGTTAAAAAGATATGGATTTTTAGCATTAAAAGAGCAAAGTTTTGCATTTCTATTTCACAATAAATTACGGAGTCATCTCATGTCAATTGCATGGCTTTGCTAAGACTGGTCTTTCTGAATATCTGGATCACATATACGAACAGTGAACAGTTAGAATAACACATGCATTGGGAATTATTTTTAACTTACTAGAAATCTACATAACAAAGGAGGTTAGACTTTATAATAAAAATTGTAAGTTTATTACTGAAAGGAGTTTAAGAGAACAATAGGAGACAGAAAAATTTTCAATGTTCATGGACTAGTATAATCAAGATTGTCAAAATGACCATCCTACTCAAAGCATTTTAAAAGCTAAATGTAATACCCATTAAAATTCCAGTGAAACTTTTTAATATAATATTTATTTAATCATAGTGGCTTACATATCATTGACGATAATATTTTAGGTACATAATTTTAGGTACATATTTTAGGAACATTTTACACATAAAAACAGGGGAGTTCCCATCACCGAATTGTCCTCCCTCCACCTCCGCTCCGGTCCTACCTCCCATAACCTCCTCCCTCACCCCCGGAGCTGCTAGATTAAGTGGTCCCCTCTGTGCCTAGTTTACTACTTAGAGGTCCTACACATGTTTGGTCTTGGTACCTCCCTTATTTCCCGCTCTAATTGGAAATTCCAGTGAAATTTTTAATAATTTGCAACAAACTTTACTAAAATTTCTATAAAACATTAAAGCTCCACATAGCTAAAAACCATTCTCAGGCATGGAAATAAGTAGAATGTAAGGTAATATACTTTTTGACTTTGTATTGTGCTATAAAGTATTAGAAATAAAAATTGAGCCAGCGAGATAGCATGGAGGAAGGTAAGGCGTTTGCCTTCCATACAGAAGGACGGTAGTTCGAATCCAGTGGTTCCCCCTGCCTGCCAGGGGCGATTTCTGAGCGTAGAGCCAGGAGTAACCTCTGAGCGCTGCCGGGTTTGACCCAAAAACCAAAGAGAGAGAGAGAGAGAAAGAGAGAGAGAGAGAGAGACAGAGAGAGACAGAGAGAGACAGAGAGAGACAGAGAGAGAGACAGAGAGAGACAGAGAGAGAGACAGAGAGACAGAGAGAGAGAGACAGAGAGAGACAGAGAGGCAGAGAGACAGAGAAAGACAGAGAGACAGAGACAGACAGAGACAGACAGAGAGAGAGACAGAGACAGAGACAGAGAAATAAAAAATATCTGCCACAGATGCAGGAAGAGGAGAAGAGAGGGGGAAGGCAGGAGGGAAACTCAGGACACTGATGGTAGAAAAGTTGTATCCTTGGTGAAGGAATGGGTATTGGATATTGTATGACTGAAATTCAATCATGAATAACTTTGTATCTCATTGTTATTTAAACAATTTATTTATTTAAAATGTCTGCTAAAATAAATAAAGATAGAGTGATGGGATATAATTAAGATCAATTTTCAGACTTATTGACAATCTATGACTCAAGGTCTAAATACCTAAGCAGAATAAGGAAAATATCCTCAACAAATGGTGGATTACCATATGTAAATATGCGAAACTGGAACCATATCTCATCATTCACAAAAGTTCATTCAGAGGGCTGAGAGATAGCATAGAGGTAAGGCATTTGCCTTGCATGCAGAAGGATAGTGGTTCGAATCCTGGCATCCCATATGGTCCCCCAAGCCTGCCAGTAGCTATTTCTGAGAGTAGAGCCAGACGTAACCCCTGAGCACTGCTGGGTGTGACTCAAAAACCAAAAACCAAAAAAAAAGAGAAAAAAAAAGTTCATTCAGCACATAGTTCAATAGCAAGAATCTGGAAATAACTCAAATGGGCAATCAGAGATGAATAAATCAACAAGTTGTGGGATTGAGAATGTAAAGTAACGTTGGTAAAGTGCTTACCTTATATTCAGCTAACCTGGATTTAATTTCTGGCATTGAATATGGCAACAAAAGCACTGCCAGGAGAGATCTCTGAGCAGAGTCAGTAATACAGCCAGGTGTGATCCAAAAAACAAAAACAAAACAGAATTTATTTATGTACCATATTTTCCTACATATAAGACGACCCCCTAATTTTACAGTTAAAACATAGGTTTAGGCCTATATTCGCTGTATAAGACAGAACGTTCCTGTGCTGCAACTGTATGTACTACAGTGAACCAATCACAACAAGCAAAGGTTCAAAGGTTCTACTGTAATAGACTTTCTGACTCAGGCCGATCTGAGTAGGCTTTTGACAGTAGATTCGGGGACAGAACATTTTATAATTTGCATGCATTAAAAGCCTGCTTGGATTGGCTGAGTCAGAGAGGCGGTCCGAGCAGCCTTGCAGTGATTGGTGCAGGATCGAATTGGAAAATTTGTTTTGTGGCAATATCCAGACGATTTTTGTTTAATAGCATATCGAAGCATTTTTTGGGGGGATATACTCGGCATGTAAGACAGCTCCCGATTTTTGGTTGACTTTTTTTAGTTTCAAAAGTCTCAAAAAACTGGGAGGGGAATGTAAAGGAGAAATAAAATCATAGAAAAACCATGGGTTATTATGCATGGTTTGATTTCAGAACTGAGACTTTTGTGTGGTGCTTGTCTTTATTGCTGTAGTGCTCACTGGATATTTTTTTTTTTTTTTTTTGGTTTTTGGGCCACACCCGGTAACGCTCAGGGGTTACTCCTGGCTATGCGCTCAGAAGTTGCTCCTGGCTTGGGGGACCATATGGGACACCGGGGGATCGAACCGCGGTCCGTCCAAGGCTAGCGCAGGCAAAGCAGGCACCTTACCTCTAGCGCCACCGCCCGGCCCCGCTCACTGGATATTTAATTTGATATTTCTTTCTGTATTTATATGGTGTTTTAAATACCTTCTTCATGTCCTCTCTCAAACTGAGGTTGAAAATCTCTAGAAGGACTCGCCCATTTTCAGCTTATTTGATTTTTTTTTTATTTATTTGATTTTTTTTATTTTTTCTTACTTTTTACTCCATTCTATTGCTTTTCTTTCCTTCAAACAAAACCACATAACTCGAATTATCGAGCTCCACCTCTCAAAAGAGGGGGAAACAAGGGAGGATACCAGGACCAAACAGATATATGATCACTAATAGTAAGCTAGACAAAGAGGGGACCACCTACTCTAGCAACCCGGGGGTGATGGTGGGGGATATGGGTTGCAGGAAGGGAACAGGAATGGGGGGAGGACAAATTTGGTGATGGGTATTCCCCTGATTCAATGTTAATATGTACCTAAAATACTACTGTGAAAGATATGTAAGCCAATATGATCAAAATAAAAATTTAAAAAAATCATGAGTATTTTATTCAAATTGAATTTATTTATTATTTCAGTTTGGGCAACAAAGTTGTCATAGCATTAAAGTTTATGATTTTATATACAAGGTCACTACGTTCTCCACCACCAACGTGCTCACAACCTTCTACCACTGTTCTTATATTTCCTATAATGATGTTTATGAAAAAAGTACAGATGTAGGAATTTGGCAATGCTGGAAGCCCAGGTGCAATCACTTCTCAAAATATTCAGAAAATTAATAATTTAAGCAGAAAAGAAAGTTAATGATCACAGAGGACTAACAAGAGTAACCAGTATTTCAGAATTAAGTTCAAAGAATGATGGAACAATAATCAAAGACACATCCTTTAAATCATTCTGTTACTATATTTGTTAGTTTCACAGTGTGTTCCATATGTAAATTTTCTACAGTGCTAAAGTTGGTAATAATTAATTTAGTGACACATGAACAATTTTTACAAATTTTACATATCTGTCAAAAAGGAATCATAGTAAAAATTTATCTTTAATAATAATAAATATATTGATCAAAAGCCTTCTTCAACTCACAGATTTCACTGTGCTCACAGTGCCATTTTGATCTGCTGCTACCACCTGACATTCAGTGTTTTTACTCCTACCCAACAGTTACCATGCTTTTAGTTATCTTATTGGGTATTAATTCTTTGCAAAGAAAATAAAAATATCTCAAGGCTCTTAGTCGATTTTTCCCTTTCTTCCTCCTGCAGAACGCTTGCAGGATCTTTGAGCTTTATTTTATTGGGGTTTTTTGTTTTTCACATTTTCTATTGGTATGATTCATAGAACACCCTTCCCACCATTTTAACTCTATCTCCCGTTTTTTGTAAAACTGTTTAAATTTCTGTTTCAGATTTATAAACATACAAAAATGGTCAAAAACGACAGTAGTGATGTTATCACTATTACAAAAATGCCAGTGACTTCAGAATCTTTTAAAATAATTAAATGTTTAATAATAAAGACTTGATTAATTGTAATACGGAATTACCAACAGTATAAAGCTTAATTTTTCTTTTTAGCTAATAGAAATCCTTCCTTTTATCACATTAATGTTAAGTAGTGTGAAACATAAAATGGATACATGTTTCTGCACTTTAACTAGATATTTGGGGCTAATCACACTTGTATAGCAGTGGCTAATTATATCAGAGTACTCTGATGACCCAGCATCATCTGTATGTAATTATAATAACTCCTTGAGATGCATGAAAAAAATCAATAGTAAGTGATATGCTGGGATTGACCCTGGAAAATTTTAAATAAATGGATTAAATAAAACCTCCAAATATCAAGATTTAAGAAAATGCATTAGAACTCTATCTTTATTCCCACTTCTAGTTTGTGAAATAGCAATGTAGTCTTATAAATAGAAGGACAAAGTCCAGAGCTGTATGACTAATGAAGTTGACTGATGAGTGTATTGTAGAGCTAGTATTTAAGGGTATTCTGAACCATTAGTTTTCAAAGAACATATACTTGACAACTTGTCATCAACAGAGCTAGGTGAACTCATGGTTTCTCAGCAGATTTACATAACTTATACATGTCCTGAGAAATAGGAATGTTATGTTTTAGAGGAAAAATTTGCACAGTGGCACAGTGGTACCATACATACAGTGGTACACCTGCATGGTACCATCCTTTCAAGGATTTCTTACATGGAATTCAGTACAGCAAGCAGAAATGGATGCTTCTCCTAAAAGCTAGTCACAATAAAGGTATACTTTCACTCTACTTTTACTCTATTGATAACAACATATGTGAGATTAAAACAATATCGGAATGGGATGGGAGTGATAGTTTAGCAGGTAGGTCATCTGCCTTGCACAAAGCCAATCCAAGTTTGATCCCTGGCAGCCCACATGTTTTCGAAGTCTGCCAGGTGTAATTTCTGGGCACAGAGCCAGGCATAACCCTTGAGCAATCTCGGGTGTGTCCAAAAACCAAAATAAATAAATAAATAAATAATAAATAAATAAATAAATACAAGAACAATGTGCTTGAAGTGATGGCCTGAGAATAAAAGAAGAGAAAAATGTGATGGAAGTTAAGATAATAAAATGAAGGGATCTGTGAATGCTTCTCTAGGCCAACATGAGTTTCTCTGTTAACCTTCTATTTCCACTGATTAATACTGCTCTAGTCTCTGAGTTTGAATAAAAAGAGTCATGTCATATACAGGATTAAAAGTATTCTCCACTATGATATAATCTTAACTATTCTTCAACTTAGAGAGTGACATATAAAGCTTGTTATGCTTATTGAAAAATGAGTCTCCTGAAAGGGAACTAGCAGAACCTGAAAATACATTTTATAGTCTTACATTATATATACAGATGTATATATATATATATATACACATATATATATATAATCTTTATTTAAGCACCATGATTACAAGCTTGATTGTAGTTGGGTTTCAATTATAAACAGAACACCCTTTCACCAGTGCAACATTCCCATGATGAATGTCCCCCCCTTATGCTCTTAATGCCTAAAGTAACATCTTGACTGAAAAACTGTAGTAAATATACCTTAATGATAATTATTTCTTCATCTCTAAATTTTAAAAGTGCTTTTCTCATGGAATTGAAACCCCTAACAGTCCCTGGAGATAAACCTGGATACAAAAGCTGTCTTCCCTGGAATAACATCACAAGACTTCTCCATTTTTATATATATTATTTTTATTTATATATATATTTTATATATATTTAAAATAAATGTTCTCATAAAAAATCTATACTGACAAAAATATTCATGAAAGCACAATTCAGGGTTAAGTATTATTACTCTTGTGATTTAACTTCCATTGAATGCTAATCTGTTTCCTTAGTTACCAGCAAAACAAAACACACTCAGAACTTTCAAATTTATATCTCCTTTTTCTTTTGAAAATTCACAGTTAAATGTATTTTCTTAGTTTTTTTAATTTTGTGAAGAATTTTTTGATGAGATGATGTGACACCTTAAATTCTAGAAAATGCCATGGTCTCCCAAACCTTTATGGATATGTTGCATGATAAATCTATTAAATTGGATTTATGAAAACTCATACATTTTTGTATTATGATGAGAAAACATAAAAGAAACCACACTTCAAATGAGCTAAAGTGCAAATCTAAATCTAAAATGTAATTGGGCCTCTGTGAGAATATTCCTCAAATTATCGAAATTAAGCTACCATTTGAACCAGCAATACCATCCTAAAAATATACTGTATATATTTAAATACACAATGCATAAAAAGTCCACTACATTACTATTTTTATTGCAGCACTATTTACAATATACAGAATCTAAAATTAACCCAAGTGTCCAAGAATTTAGGAGTGGCTAAAAAAGCTGTGGAATATCTACATAAATTACTATGCAGCTTTCAGAAAATTTGAAGTAATGAAATTTGCTTATACATGAATGATATGGAGATTTTTATGTTGAGTGAAATAAGTCAGAGAGAGATGGATAGATATATAATAATTTCATTCGTTTTTGAGCTATAAGAAAAATAAAATATAGTATGATAAAATATCCAGAGACAATAAAGATGAGGACCAGAAGACTAGTGCATGGTAGGTAGCTTGCATTAAAGAACAGGATGGTAGTTATGGATAATAAAAGGTTTCATTATGACAATTCTGGTTGGAACAAATCACTGTAGACAATTAAAGTTTGCTGAAAGAGATACATTCATATACATGATACCCCTTCACTAAAAAAAGTGAAAAATATAGTGTAAAAAAGGGAAGAAAAGGAAAAGAGAGAAGTAAAAAATTTGTCCAGAGGCATGCAAGGAGAAGGATGGGAGTAAATTTGGGGACACTGGTGATAGGGTATGTCACAGATGAAGGGAAGAGCGCATTGTTTGACTGAAAATCATGAAAAATTTTGTAGCACTGTGCTTAAAGTAATAAAAATGGAAGGAAGAAAAGTGGGAAAAAAAGGAAGGAAGGAAGGAAGGAAGACACGAAGGAAGAAGTATAGAAAATAAGAAAAAAGATAAAAAGGAAAACAGAAAGAGTAAGAATGAAGGAGTAGAAAGAAAAAGGCGGAAGGAAAAAAGAGAAAAAGAAAGAAAGAAAGAAAGAAAGAAAGAAGAAAGAAAGAAGAAAGAAAGAAAGAAGAAAGAAAGAAAGAAAGAAAGAAAGAAAAAGAAAGAAGAAAGAAAGAAAGAAAGAAAAAGAAAGAAGAAAGAAAGAAAGAAAAAGAAAGAAAGAAAGAAAGAAAGAAAGAAAGAAAGAAAGAAAGAAAGAAAGAAAGAAAGAAAGAAAGAAAGAATATGCTGAAAACTGGTAGTTTCTATAGGAAAAGAATATGTGGATAGCAGGAATGCCTTAAGGGGGTCATTTCGTATGAAACATTTAAACTGTGGTGCTGGGCACAGTGAGTCTTCCATACTAACATAGATGTGAAGCTGTACTCCCAACCCTGAAGTTGCTGACCTATTGACAGTGTGGAGGGTTAGGTGCAGTGCAGGGTCTTGAGGAAGTATATATCTTCTGTCATGAAATAAACTTTTCAACTGACATTGAGTCAGTATGTGAGCCATCAGCAGAGATGAAATTGCTGTTCAATGGCAATATAAGAAGATGACAAAAATAAAGCAGAGATGAGAAATTGAGACCTATTTATTTTGAGACAAGACTAGCTATTAAGATTTTGACAGAAAGTAGCTATAAGAATATTCAACCACATGTTCAAAATAAAAGTATTTAACTACATGCATGAAACAGGCATAAATCAATAAAAAATAGAGGCATTATAAAAGGAAACAAACTGGGGCTGGAGCGGTGGCACAAGTGGTAAGGCATCTATCTGCCTTGTATGCACTAGCCTAGGATGGACCATGGGTTGATCCTCTTTGATCCCATATGGTCCCCCAGGCCAGGAATGATTTCTAAGCACATAGCCAGGAGTAATCCCTGAGTGTCATTGGGTGTGGTCCAAAACCCAAAAATATAAAAGAATAAAAAAAGGAAACAGAAAAAAAGGTAAATAAAGTAAAAATAAATTTAAAAAATATTTAATAACTCAGAGATTGAGTTGGTGGGTCAGAGTTAGGAGATTTTCCCCATATTCTAGCTCTCCCTTTCTTTCTTAAGGTATACCTAAGCTAATTATTTATCTTAATTCAACCAGTCTTTAAGAACTCAGACCCATCCTATTAGGGTCAGATCTCAAACAACACTTTAAGAATAAATCACTAATGTATGTCTTTATGTGAGCATGAGTACATAGAGAGAGGACTCCTCCATGAAAGCCGAACCTAAATTGTAAATAAACCATGCCCATAGTGTATATAACCCCTCCTATGTACAAGCCCTCCCCCTTTCACTATCCCTTCACCCCCAGTCCCAATTTGATATTCTGCCTTATTTTTTTTGTTTGTTTTTGGGCCACACCCAGCCGTGCTCAGGGGTTTTTCCTGGCTATCTGCTCAGAAATAGCTCCTGGAAGGCACGGGGGATTCGAACCAACCACCTTTGGTCCTGTATCGGCTGCTTGCAAGGCAAACACCGCTGTGCTATCTCTCCGGCCCCAACATTCTGCCTTATTAACACTCTTTATCCTCAGTTCTTAACCTATTAGGTTAAAAGATCGACCTTTTGCCCCAGTAAGTCATCACCCATCTCCAAAGCGAAGGGACACCCATTCAGTCCCACATTTCGTCCCCCGGCAAGAAACCATAACCAACACTCTCTGACTCATGCTCTGTGGCCCTCCTCGAACCTCCAATATGGACTGTTGCTTGATACCAGATTCAGCCCAGAAGTACTCCCAGTACAAGAATTCTACACAAGCCTTTTCAGCAGTAAATCATTTCTCAAAATCAACAAGACCAGGGTGTGTGATGAAAATGTGCCCTAGATCTCATCCCCACAAGAATATCTCAAAAGACAATGGGGAAACCTATATTTCCTTTATAAGTTGAAGACCTCTATAATATTGCCTCCTAGCCTGTTTATCCTCAAATTTAAAGTAGTCTCCTAATCACTTTGTTCCCTTAATTACTTTTTAAACTCATTTTTATTAATTTTTTCTTTATATATAAAGGAAATATATATGTATATAAATATATAAAAGGTAGGTAAAAAAGCAAGGTATTTTCCTTTCTAATCTCGCCAATATTTACTGTACTTATGCAAAAAAACCCAAATTAATTGTTTTTTGTTATTGTTGTTTTTTTTTCTTTTTATGTGTGCTCTGTTTTGTTTTATTTCAGGACTGTGGTTATTGTTTGGCTGTTGTCTTTATTGCTGTGGTGCTTTTAGGGTTCTTTTGTTTGATTTTCTTTGTATGGTTTTAAGTTTTTCTTCCTTTTTCCCTTCTCTTAAATTGATATTTATAGCTTCTAGAAGGACTCCTCCCGTTTCTTTCTTGTTTGATTTTTATCCCTTTTTTTTTCTCTTTCTTTTTTCTTCCCTCCAAACAGAACCACATAACTTGAACCATCTTGTTCTGCCTCACAAATTAAGGGGAAAATAATGAAGGGTACCAAGACCAAACAGGTGTGTATGAACATTAAGTAGAAATAAAAAATGATCATACTTAAACACCAAATCCAAAGCCAACGACAATAGAATCAAAACCCAATATACAACAAGCTAGACACAGAGGGAATCACCTATACTCACAGCCTGGGGGTCAAAGAAGGGGGATATGAGATGCATGCTGGGAACCAGGGTGGAGGGAGGACAACACTGGTGGTGGGAATGCCCCTGATTTAATATCACTATGTACCTAAAATATTATTGTGAAAGATTTGTAATCCACTTTGGTAAAAATAAAAAAAAAGAAACAAAAAAGAAAACAAACTTAAATCAATTAAATCAATAAACATTCCCCTATTGTCAAATGAAAACACACTGGTTAATTTTCACCATTATTTTCTGGGATCCACCCAGTAACTCTTATAAATATCAGCACAGGCTCCACCCAAGGCCAGGTTAGATGTACATTAGATGTACAGAATTGTACAATGTTCTATAAATTGGAATTTACAACATTGCTTTATACACCACTTATCTTTAGTCACCAATAGGAGATTTCTTTGAATAAGCAGCCTAAAATCTAGAATTAAAATCAATGATAATTATTAAGCATTTATAAAATGCTAAGCAGTATAAAAATGTAGAATACCTATTTCTTTTTTCTTTTCTTTTCTTTTTCATTTTTGTTTCTTTTTTAATAACTTTATTACATACATGATTGTGTTTGGGTTTCAGTCATGTAAAGTACACCACCCATCACCAGTGCAACATTCTCATCACCAATTTCCCAAATCTTCCTCCTCCCCACCTAAACCTCGCCTATACTCTACACAGGCTTTCTATTTCCCTCATACATTCTCATTATTAGGATAGTCCAAAATGTAGTTATTTCTCTAAGTAAACTCATCCCTCTATGCGGTGAGCTTCATGAGGTGAGCTGTAACTTCCAGCTCTTTTCTCTTTTGTGTCTGAAAGATATTATTGCAAGAATGTCTTTCATTTTTCTTAAAACCCATAGATGAGACTATTCTGCATCTTTCTCTCTCTCTGACTTATTTCACTCAGCATAATAGATTCCATGTACATCCATGTATAGGAAAATTTCATGACTTCATCTCTCCTGAATGCTTCATAATATTCCATTGTGTATATGTACCACGTTTCTTTAGCCATTCATCTGTTGAAGGATATCTTGGCTGTTTCCAGAGCCTTGCTATGGTAAATAGTGCTGAAATAAATATAGGTGTAAGGAAGGGATTTTTGTATTGTATTTCTGTGTTTCTAGGGTATATTCCTAGGAGTGGTATAGCTGGGTCATATAGGAGTTCGATTTCCAGTTTTGGGAGGAATCTCCATATTGCTTTCCATAAAGGTTGAACTAGACGGCATTCCCACCAGCAGGGGATAAGAGTTCCTTTCTCTCCACATCCCTGCCAACACTGCTTGTTCTCATTCTTTGTGATGTATGCCAGTCTCTGTGGTGTGAGGTGGTACCTCATAGTTGTTTTTTTTTTTTTTTTTTTGGTTTTTGGGCCACACCCTGTGACGCTCAGGGGTTACTCCTGGCTATGCGCTCAGAAGTTGCTCCTGGCTTCTTGGGGGACCATATGGGACGCCGGGGGATCGAACCGCAGTCCGTCCTAGGCTAGCGCAGGCAAGGCAGGCACCTTACCTCCAGCGTCACCGCCCGGCCCCTCATAGTTGTTTTGATTAGCATCTCCCTGATGATTAGTGATGTGGAGCATTTTTCATGTGTCTTTTGGCCATATGTATTTCTTCTTTGTCAAAGTGTCTGTCCATTTCTTCTCCCCATTTTTTCGATGGGATTAGATGTTTTATTTTTCCTTGTAAATTTCTGTCAGTGCCTTGTATATTTTGGAGATTAGCCCCTTATCTGATGGTTATTATGTGAATAGTTTCTCCCACTCAATGGGGGGCTCTTATATCCTGGGCGCTATTTCTTTTGAGGTGCAGTTTAATATATTCCCATCTGTTAATCTCTGCTTTCACTTGCTTGGAGAGTGCAATTTCCTCCTTGAATATGCCTTTAGTCTCAATGTCCTGGAGTGTTTTACCTATGTGTTTTTCTATATATCTTATGGGTTCGGGTTTGATATCGAGGTCCTTCATCCATTTGAATTTAACCTTCATACATGATGTTAGCTGGGGTCTAAGTTCAATTTTTTGCAAGTGGCTATCCAATTGTGCCAACACCACTTGTTGAAGAGGCTTTCTTTGCTCCATTTAGGATTTCTTGCTCCTTTATCAAAAATTAGGTGATTGTATGTCTGGGGAACATTCTCTGATTATTCAAGCCTATTCCACTGATCTGAGGGCCAGCCTTTATTTCAATACCATGCTGTTTTGATAACTATTGCTTTGTAGTAAAGTTTAAAGTTGGGGAAAGTAATTCCTCCCATATTCTTTTTCCCAATGTTTGCTTTAGCTATTCTAGGGTGTTCCAAATAAATTTCAAAAGTGCCTGATCCACTTCTCTGAAGAAGTCATGGGTATCTTTAGAGGGATCGCATTAAATCTGTATAATGCCTTGGGAAGTATTGCCATTTTGATTATGTTAATCCTGCCAATCCATGAGCAGGGTATGTGTTTCCATTTCCGCGTGTCTTCTCTTATTTCTTGCAGCAGAGTTTTATAGTTTTCTTTGTATAGGTCCTTCACATTTTTAGTCAAGTTGATTCCAAGATATTTGAGTTTGTGTGGCACTATTGTGAATGGGGTTGTTTTCTTAATGTCCATTTCTTCCTTATTACTATTGGTGTATAGAAAGGGCATTGATTTTTGTGTGTTAATTTTGTAGCCTGCCACCCTGCTATATGAGTCTATTGTTTCTAAAAGCTTTTTGGTAGAGTCTTTAGGGTTTTCTAAGTAGAGTATCAGGTCATCTGCAAACAATGAGAGCTTGACTTCTTCCTTTCCTATCTGGATTCCCTTGATATCTTTTTCTTGCCTAATCGCTATAGCAAGTACTTGCAGTGCTATGTTGAATAGGAGTGGTGAGAGAGGACAGCCTTGTCTTGTGCCAGAATTTAGAGGAAAGGCTTTCCACTTTTCTCCACTGAGGATAATATTTGCCACTGGCTTGTGGTAGATGGCCTTAACTATATTGAGAAAGGTTCCTTCCATTCCCATCTTGCTGAGAGTTTTGATCAAGAATGGGTGTTGGACCTTATCAAATGCTTTCTCTGCATTTATTTATATGATCATGTGATTTCTATTTTTCTTGTTGTTGATGTTGTGTATTATGTTGATAGATTTACGGATGTTAAACCAGCCTTGAATTCCTGATTGCAAACCTACTTGATCATAGTGGATGATCTTTTTAATGAGGCATTGAATCCCATTTGCCAGGATTTTTGTTGAGAATCTTTGCATCTGCATTCATCAGTGATATTGGTCTCTAATTTTCTTTTTTGGTAGTGTCTCTGTCTGGTTTAGGTATCAAGGTGATGTTGGCTTCATAAAAGCTATTTGGAAGGGTTCCTGTTTTTTTGATTTCATGAAAGAGTCTTGCCAGGATTGGTAGTAGTTCCTCTTGAAAGATTTGATAGAATTCATTAGTAAATCCATCTGGGCCTGGACTTTTGTTTTTTAGCAGACATTTGATTACGGTCTTAATTTCCTCAATAGTGATGGGTATGTTTAGATATGCTACATCCTCTATATTCAACCATGGAAGATTATAAGAGTCCAAAAATTTATCCATTTCTTCCAGGTTTTCATTTTTAGTGGCATAGAGTTTCTCAAAGTAGTTTCTGATTACCCTTTGGATCTCTACCATTTCAGTAATAATCTCTCGTTTTTCATTCCTTATCAAGTTTCTCTCTCTTTCTTTGTTAGTTTTGCCAGTGGTCTATCAATCTTGTTTATTTTTTCAAAGAACCAACTTCTTTCTTTGATCTTTTGGATTGTTTTTCGGGTTTCCACTTCATTGATTTTGGCTCTCAGCTTTGTTATTTTCTTCTGTTTCCCTATTTTTGGATTCTTTTGTTGAGTACTTTCTAATTCTATGACCTGCATCATTAAGCTATTCAGGTATGCCCCTTCTTTTTCCTGATGTGTGCTTGCAAAGCTACAAATTTTCCTCTCAGTACTGCTTTTGCTGTGTCCCATAGGTTTTGATAGTTTGTGTCTCCATTGTCATTAGTTTTCAGAAGGTTTTGATTTTCTCTTTGATTTCATTGTGGCCCCACTTGTTATTCAGTATTAGGCTGTTTAACTTCCAGGTATTAAAATTTTTCTTCTGTGTCCCTTTGTAGTTCACATATAATTTCAGGGCCTTGTGGTCAGTGAAAGTAGCCTGCAAAATTTCTATCCTCTTAATATTATGGAAGTATGTTTTATGTGTTAGCATGTATTCTATCCTGGAGAATGTCCCATGTACATTAGAGAAGAATGTGTATCCAGGCTTCTGGGGGTGGAGTGTCCTATATATATCTAGTAGGCCTCTTTCTTCCATTTCTCTGTTCAGGTCTAGTATATTCTTGTTGGGTTTCAGTCTGGTTGACCTGTCAAGTGTTGACAATGCCGTGTTGAGGTCTCCCACAATTATTGTGTTGTTATTGATATAATTTTTCATATTTGTCAAAATTTTATTAAATATTTTTCTGGCCCCTCATTCGGTGCATGTATGTTTAGGAGAGTGATTTCTTCCTGCTGTATGTATCCCTTGATTAATACAAAATGTCCATCTTTGTCCCTTACAACTTTCCTAATTATAAAGTTTGCATCATCTGATATTAGTATGGCCACTTCAGCCTTTTTATGGGTGTTGTTTGCTTGGATGATTTTCCTCCAGCTTTTTGTTTTGAGTCTAAGTTTGTTCTGACTATTCAGGTGTGTTTCTTGTAGGCAGCAGAAGGTTGGATTGAGTTTTTGATCCATTTAGCCACTCTGTATCTCTTAATTGGTGCATTTAGTCCATTGACATTGAGAGAAAGAATTGTCCTGGTAGTTAGTGCCATCTTTATATTGAAGTTTGGTGTGTCTGTTGGTCAGTCTTGTCTTAAAGTAGGCCGCTCAGTTTTTCTTTTAAGACTGGTTTCGAATGTGTAATGTTTCTGAGCTGTTGTTTGTCTGTGAAACCATGTATTGTTCCTTCAAACCTGAAAGTGAGTTTTGCTGGGTGCAGTATTCTAGGCGAAGCATTTATTTCATTGAATTTTGTCACTATGTCCCACCACTGCCTTCTGGCCTTGAGTGTTTCTGGTGACAGGTCTGCAGTAAATCTCAAGGATGTTCCCTTGAATGTAATTTCTCTTTTTGATCTTGCTGCTTTCAGAATTCTGTCTCTGTCTGTGGGATTCATCATTGTGACTAGGATGTGTTTTGGGGTGTATTTTCTGGGGTCCCTTTTAGTTGGTATTCTTTGGGCATGCAGGATTTGATCACATGTATTCATTAGCTCTGGTTGTTTCTCTTTAATGGTGTTCTTGACTGGAGATATTCCTGGAGATTTTCTTCCTGGGTCTCTGGGACTCCAATTATTCTTAAGTTGTTTTTGTTGAGCTTATCATAGACTTTTATTTTCATCTGTTCCCATTCTTTGAGTAATTTTTCCATTGTTTGATCATTTGCTTTAAGGCTTTTTTTCCAATTTCTTCTGCTGTATGGAATTGTTATTCATCTCATCTTTCAGTTTACTAATTCTATCCTCAGCTGCTGTTAACCCATGGGAAAGCTCAACCATATTTTTCTTCAATTCATCTATTGAATATTTTAGACCTGTTATTTGACTGAAATTTTGGTTTGGAGTTTTCTGATTTCTATCTTCATATTCTTTTGATTCTTATTAGTGTTCTCTTCTATACTTTCTTTGATTTCTTTGAACATCTTCTATATTGTGACTCTAAACTCCTTATCTGAGAGACTGACTAGTTGGTTGGTCATGTTCAAGTCATCAGAGTTGGCATCATCATTCTCTATGTCTGGCGATGGCCTGCATTGTTTCCCCATTGTCACACTTTTTTTTGTTGGTTTTTATACGTGTTGTGGTTGTATTCATTGGCTAAATGATGTGCACGGCCATGAAGTGAAGTTGATAGGTCGCGCTCCTCTGGCTCCTCCCTTTCTCGCGGTGTAAACGCACCTCCAGTGAAGGCTCCAGGGAATGCAAGCCGTCTGCAGATGAGCCACACAGAGGATGAAATCAGGCCAAAAATGGAGCACAGCACAGAAGACAGGCAGATAGGGGTGCTGGCATCTGAGTTCCAACAGGGTTCAGTGACTTCCCCTTTCTGGGCATGTAAGCTCACCTCCATGGAAGGCTATAGGGAAGGCCAGCCATCTGCAGATGAGTCACACACAGGATAAAATCAGGCCAAAAATGGAGCACAGCACAGAAGACAGGCAGATAGGGGTGCTGGCATCTGAGTTCCCGCAGAGTTCCTCAATTCTGTCTCTCACTGAAGCAGGCAGAATCACCGGCAGGAATGCTGATGAAATCCAGTCTCAGGCAGCTGGAAACCACATGGCCCAAGATGGCTTCTGTGCCCTTCTGACTCCCAGCAGAAACCAGCAGGAATCATTGTGTGTACGTCCGGAACCACCTGTGAAGCAGGCAGAATTGCTGATGAAATCCAGTCTTAGGCAGCTGGAAACCGCATGGCCCAAGATGGCTTCTGTGCCCTTCTGACTCCAGCAGAAACCAGCAAGAATCAGTGTGTTTACATCTGGACCCACCTCAGAAGCAGGCAGGATCACCAGCAGGAACGCTGATGAAAGCCAGTCTCAGGCAGCTGGAAACCGCATGGCCCAAGATGGCTTCTGTGCCCTTCTGACTCCAGAATACCTTTTTCAACATTTCATTATGTGCAAAGCTGGGAGTATAAAAACCCATAAAAAATATATGGCAGAAATTTGAAAAAAAACATCAAAGTTTTGAATTAGCTATCATTTAGCTCTCTGTTGATATATATATATATATATATATATATATATATATATATATATATATATATATATATATATATATATATTTGTGTGTGTGTGTGTGTGTGTAGGTGGTTCTAAAATGTAACATCGCAGCTGAAAAATACTTGTGTGAGTCATGCTTACAAAGCTCTTAAACACATACAAAAAATTCTAAGGCACCTCTCCATCACTTTTCAGATGAATAGAACCAAGAAGCTGAATCAATGTTATTTTACTCATACAAAAACTACTTTGAACTGGAAAGGTAAATACAGTAAACAATTTCAGAACACCTTGAAATGAAAAAAAATGTTCATAATCTAAAATTTTTCATGTGTATCGGCTGGAATATGACTCCCAAGAGAACATAGAGGGAAAACATAGTGAAATACTCCAACGGGTGCGGGGGGGAGAAGGAGAGAGAGAGAGAGAGAGAGAGAGAGAGAGAGAGAGAGAGAGAGAGAGAGAGAGAGAGAGAGAGAGAGAGAATAATGGGTATGGTGTTTGCCTTGAACACAGCTAAGCCAGAGTCAATCATCAACACCAGGAGTGACCACAGAGAAAAATCAAGAAACAGGAGTAAGATCTTTCTTACAGGTGTGGTCCTATTTTCTCCACTAAGTAAATAAATAAAGCTAAATAGGCACTTGTCCTGGCCCAGAAGTACTGGACAGGAGTAGAACTCACAAAACTCTTTGTGGATTCTTAATTTTGCCAAAGGGGCAGAATAAAACTGTGAAGGAACAGAGATTTTTGCTCCTAAGAGAGTCTCTTAGGGGCAATGAGAGGTACAGTGTATGTGAGTTAAATTGGGAAATATATAACACAGTAGCTAATGTTACTCCAGAGACCAGGAGTATTAGGCCAAAGGAAATCCCTCTGTGAATCAAAGTCAAGAAAAGTACCACCTCTAAACCATCATACTATCCTACTTCTATTTTTGTAGGTTAAGTATTAATTATTGGAATAGGATGAGGCCAACCCCTCTGGGATAAAAAGTCAGCATACCACTTTAGGGAAAACCTGTTTCCACTTTTATTAGCTTCCCTCCAAGTCAAGCATCACCTTCTACTTCTTTGTACATCCTTATGAGATGGATATACAAATTACTATGCACAATTACTGATGGACTGTTGGACAATATATTATTTTTTCTATAAAGGTCATTAATTTATGAGGACTATTAATTAGGCCATTTAGTTCTAGATATGAAACTGCTCTCTATTTTATTTCTCATGCCAAATTATGTTCAGCAAGCATGTCAGAGGTTCTGTAATAAAAACAAATTAAATACCTTTAAATATATAAATCCTTAATTAAATTATTAAAATTTCTTCTATTAACAAATTCCAGATATAAATGAAAGCTCAAAGATAAACACTCTTGCCTTATGTTAAGTTACAAGTTATATTTTCTCTAATATTACATTCTGTTTATTTCATATAAAATTAATCTATAACATTTAACTACATGGTAAATGGCCTTCTTTAAAATTTTCCAGAAAAATATATATAGAGAAACCATTTGCACCTAAATCACTTCCAAATTTTATGCTTTATAGAATATGCTGAGAGCCTGGGTTCTACTTCTACCTTGGATTGATTTTCTACTATGTTTTCAGATGCTTTTAAATTATATTGTATATACTGGGGCTGGTGAGGTGGCACTAGAGTAAGGTGCCTGCCTTACAAAAGCTAGCCAAGGAAGGACCGCGGTTCGATCCCCAGCATCCCATATGGTCCCCCCAAGCCAGGGGCAATTTCTGAGCACTTAGCCAGGAGTAACCCCTGAGCATCAAACGGGTGTGTCCCAAAAAACAAAAAAAATATATTGTATATATCTTCCAATTTCCAACTTTCAGTTCTATTCTTCTTTACTATCCCAAAAAGTAGAGTTACATTGGAAGAGAAATGCAAGGATGCAGAAATGTTTCACCTCCCACCTCCAAGTGGTCACAGACTTAAAAGTAAATTTGGGGAGGAGGGAGATTTGGGACATTGGTGGTGGGAATGTTGCACTGGTGAAGGGGGGTGTTCTTTACATGACTGAACCTCAACTACAATCATATTTGTAGTTAAGGTGTTAAATAAAGATATTAATAATAAAAAATGCATATCAAAGAAGTAAATTTCTATGGACACCACCCTCAGGAACCACTGCCACTGCTAGGAATCTATTGTTCTCACACTCCATGGCAGCACTGGCTGTTTTTTCTGGTTTGCTCCCCAGAATATGGCAATTTGCATATTCCTCCTGTAGCTAACGGGACTGTTTTTCAGAATTAGAGAGTAGCCTAACCTAGTTGAAATCTGGGTTTGTTCTTTTGTCCAAAGAGGGAATTTTTGGTTCCTCCTATAAAGAGCAGCCAGTGCTGTCTCCAAAGTATATCCCCAAACTGCTTCTGCCTTCCATCGACAGTTCTAATCTCCCTACTCTCTCGCACCCCACTTCAGGTTCATTAGTCTACCTAGAAGAGGACTTTCTGGTTCCTTCAACGACTCTAGCATGTCAATTCAGTTATTTCAATTTATAACAGATGTTTCCAGGCAGATTGGATCCATCACTTCTTTCTCTTAGAAAATATACAGCTCAAAATCCAACTGAACAAGCCAATGAACTAGTTGGTAATATTTCTTTCATACTCAGATAACCTAGTGTGTTTAAGAAAGCAATCTCTAAAGCAGATATACCTCTACCTACCTCTTATAAAATCAATTCAACAGATAACTCTCTTAAACACCCTTAAATACCAGAATTTTAACCCACAAATTGCAAGGACAATGGGAAAACTAAGACAGACAACTAATTAGGGGTATGGAGAGAAACTGGCAAATTTCCAAGTTCACCAAAGGCCTGAGCCTTATAGATGAGGACCTAAAATTAACAAGTAATGTTTTAGCAGCAGAAATCAAAGAGTCACTAGACTGAAAAATTAAGCAATATATTGATAAACAATTTAAAGAAATCAAAGAACTCCTTCAGAAGATGAGAATCCATACAAATAAAACTAAAGGAACTAAAATCATGTTAGCAAGTCTTAGTAGCAGAGTTACACAGGTGGAGAACCACATAGACACACTTGAAGATTGATAAAGAAATAAAAAAATAAAGGACAGACAAAACAATAAAAGAAAATGAACAAGGACAAGAAAAATAATATTTGAAATATAGGAATGCCAGAGGAGAAGATAAAAGAAAAGGAGAAGAACAAGTGGTGAGGGAGAAATAGCAGAGAAATTTTCCACTCTCTGGAAAGAGGCTGCTGTACAAACCCAAGAAGCTAAAAGAGTGACACACAAAATACACTCTAACAGAACAGCACCAAAAACATGTAGTAATGGCAAAAATAAGAGAGAGATGGACTCTGAAAAGCAGTAAGGGAGAAGAAAAAACTGAAATGTAAAGGAAATAAGATAAAAATTAATCAGATCTCCTAAAATAAATAGTAAATAAAAATTAAATCAGACCAATGAAAGAAAATTTGAACCTAGAGTACACTACCCAGCTAGACTCTCATTTATATGGGAGGAAGGAAAAAAACATTCTCAGACAAAAAGAACTTGCAATATTTGTGCTAACAAGACCAACTCTAAATGAACTACATATAGATCAATTATAAAGACCAAATATCCAATTGTAACAGCAAGAACTCTATACAATATAATGACACAATAGTCTTTTCTGTAAACAGATTCCTTAAATGTCAATGGACTAAACTATCCCATCAAAAGGCACAGAGTAGCTTGTTGGATCAGGAAACAAAACACAGCCATCTGCTGCCTGCAGGAAACACACTTAAAATTTTAGGATAGACAAAGACTCAGAGTAAAAGGAGGAAAAACAATTATACAAGCTACTGGAAAACAAAATAAAGGCTGGGACAGCAATAGTTATAGCAGACCAAATTGCATTTAACCTCAAGAAAATACTTAGAAACAAGTATGGGCACTACTTATTGGTCAGGGGAACAATAGGCCAAGAAGTACTAACTCTGATCAACATTTACACACCAAACATGAAAAAGTATGTAAGGCTCTTACTCACAAACCTAAGAAAACATATAGATGGAACGTGGTAATAGTGGAAGATTTCAACATGCTACTATTGCCACTGGACAGGTCCACTAGGCAGAGCACTAGCAAAGACATAAGAGCCCTGACTGGGAAAATATAAGAGCTGTGAATAATGGATCCATACAGGGTCTTTCATCACCAAAAATTATTATACATATTTCTCAAGTGAACATCAAAACTTCTCTAGGATAGACCATATTTTAGAATAGAAGTCTAACTTACATAAATTCATATATATAATAATTATAACAATCAGATCACAGCACCACCAAGATCAAGATTTATAAAAAAAAAGATGTGGAGAAAATATAACATCTGGATACTAAACAACAAGCTGTTCAACAATAGCTGGATCAAAGAGTAAATCAAGGAAGAAATAAAGAGATTTCTTGAGACCAATGAAAATTACCAAAATCTATGTGACACAGCTAAAGCAGTAATTAGGGAGAAACTCATAGCAATACAGGCTTACATTAGGAAAAAAGAAAACAAATTTAACACCTAAAGTCACAATTTAATACCTAGAAAACCAACAGCAAAAAAAACAAAAAACAAAACAAAAAAACCCCAACAAAATACAAGTGGAAGATAAGAAATAATAATAATAACAATAATAAAAACCAGAGCAAAAATCCACAATATAGAAGCATGGAAAACAATACAAAGAATTGATAAAACTAGGAGCTTATTTTTTTGGGAAAAAAAATAGGCCAACTGTTGACAAGACTAACAAGGTAAAAAAAAAAATAAAATTTTCAACTGAATCAGATCAAAAATACAAAGGGAGATATAACAACAGAACCATAAGAAATAAATAAATCAGAGTTTATTATGAATGACTGTTCTCTCTTAAACTAGAGAACCTAGAAAAATGGACATATTTCTGGAAAAATATTATCTCCCAAAACTGAAAGAGGAGAAAGCAGAATGTCTCAACAGGACAATAACAACTAAGTAAATTGAAACTGTAATTAAGAAATTTCTCAATAATAAAAGTCCAGGACCAGATGGTACTATGGGTGAGTTTTATAAAACATTCAGAGAATGTTGATCCGTAGATTCCTATTACTTCAAAGAGATCGGAATTCTCCTTAATATTCTCTATGAAATAACATTATGCTCATTTCCAAAGCTGACAGAGATACTACCAAGAAAGAAAACTATAGACCAGTCTTACTAATGAACATGATTGCAAAAATTGTTAATAAAATCTTAGCAAACTGAATACAACAACACATAAAAAAGATTATATATCATGACAAAATGGGTTTCATCCCAGAGATGTAAGATGGTTCAATATATCAAATAAATCAGCAGCATATATCACAGCCATAAAAAAGAATAAACATTGCATGATCATTTAAATCAATGCAGAGAGAACCTTTGAAAAAAATCAAAACTAAATTATGATTAAAACCTTCACAAAATAGGTTTTTGGGGTTTCTTTTGGGGGGGGTCACACCTGGCAGCGTTCAGGGATTACTCCTGTCTCTACACTCAGAGACCGCTCCTGGCAGGCTCTGGGGACTATATGGGAAGCCGGGA
The DNA here is from genome assembly GCF_024139225.1 of Suncus etruscus. Classification (NCBI taxonomy): domain Eukaryota; kingdom Metazoa; phylum Chordata; class Mammalia; order Eulipotyphla; family Soricidae; genus Suncus; species Suncus etruscus. Next base: position 113,003,633 of record NC_064857.1, on the reverse strand, counting down.
TTCAAACCACCGTCCTTCAGGATGCAAGGCAAACGCCCTACCTCCCTGTTATCTCTCCAGCCCCACAAAATAGGTTTTAAAAGAACCTTCTTCAAGATAGTAACAGCTACCTTTTATAAGTTCCTATCAGTCTTGCAATCTTGCAAGTTGCTGCAATATGAATAAAACTGGAAGATATTGTTTTAAATGAAGTAAGCCACTCAAAGAAGAAAGATATTATTTATATGTAGCATTTAGAATAACTGCACGAAGAAATGCAATATTCTAAATGGAAATTGTCTCAAACACAATGGCCCCAGAGTATAGCGAGGAGAAGGAAAGAAACTGAGTTGGAAGAAGGGAAACATATATATGAAAGGACGGGGGCCAGAGACTAAATGGCCTCATGTGCATTGGTAGAGTTTAAAAAAGGACAGATCTAAATATCCAAGCCAAAAACAACAATGAAATCAAGAGACCCAAACTTTAAGAATCTAAACTTAAAATGGGCCTGTTATACTGGCAGGCTGGGGGCCAGTGAGAGGTGGTATGGGATGCACTTAGGGAACATTGGTGGAATGAGGTGAACGTTGTGGTGGGTTTGGCCCTGATTCATTGTAATATGTCTTAAACTCAACCATAAAAGACATGTAAAAAACAATGGTTCAATAAAATGAAATTTAAACTGATAAGAACAGATACTACACTTGATCTTAGCCAAAAGGCCGAGAAGCGATAATAAAATAAAATTTAAAACAAGAAAATTTCAACTTATTCAGAATAAAAAATCTTGTGGACTAAATGTTTGAACAACCATTTTTCCTTTTTAGTAATGTTAAACTTCTAAAATTCTGTAACTTTTGGAAAAAACTAATGTTTTTTATTTAAACAACTTTATTACATACATAATTGTGCTTGGGTTTCAGTCATGTGCAACATTTCCATCACCAATGTCCCAATTCTCCCTCCTCCCCACCAAACACTTGCCTGTACTCTACACAGGCTTTCTATTTCCCTCGTATATTCTCATTATTAGGATAGATCAAAATGTAGTTATTTCTCTAACTAAACTCATCCCTATTTGCGGTGAGCTTCATGAGGTGAGTTGTAACTTCCAGCTCTTTTCTCTTTTGTGTCTGAAAGTTATAATTGCAAGAATGTCTTTCATTTTTCTTCAAACCCATAGATGAGTGAGACCATTCTGCATGTTTCTCACTGTCTCAAACTTATTTCACTCAGCATAATAGATTCCATGTACATCCATGTATAGGAAAATTTCATGACTTCATCTCTCCTGACAGCTGCATAATATTCCATTGTGTATATGTACCACAGTTTCTTTAGCCATTTATCTGTTGAAGGGTATCTTGGCTGTTTCCAGAGTCTTGCTATGGTAAATAGTGCTGCAATGAATATAGGTGTAAGGAAGGGATTTTTGTATTGTATTTTTGTGTTTCTAGAGTATATTCCTAGGAGTGGTATAGCTGGGTCGTATGAGAGCTCGATTTCCAGTTTTTGGAGGAAACTCCACATTGCTTTCTATAAATGTTGAACTAGACGGCATTCCCACCAGCAGTGGATAAGAGTTCCTTTCTCTCCACATCCCTGCCAACACTGCTTGTTCTCATTCTTTGTGATGTGTGCCAATCTCTGTGGTGTGAGGCGGTACCTCATAGTTGTTTTGATTAGCATCTCCCTGATGATTAGTGATGTGGAGCATTTTTTCATGTGTCTTTTGGCCATATGTATTTCTTCTTTGTCAAAGTGTCTGTCCATTTCTTCTCCCCAATTTTTGATGGGATTATGATGTGTTTTTTTTTTTTGTTGTTGTTGTTGTAAAGTTCTGTCAGTGCCTTGTATATTTTGAAGATTAGACCCTTATCTGCTGGGTATTGGGTGAATAGTTTCTCCAACTCAGTGAGGGGGCTCTTGTATCCTGGTGCTATTTCCTTTGAAGTGCAGAAGCTTCTCAGCTTAATATATTCCCATCTGTTAACTTCTTTCACTTGCTTGGAGAGTACAGTTTGCTCCTTGAAGACGCCCTTAGTCTCAATGTCCTGGAGTGTTTTACCTACATGTTGTTCTATATATCTTATGGTTTCGGGTCTGATATCGAGGTCTTTCATCTATTTGGATTTAACCTTCGTACATGATGTTAGCTGGGGTCTAAGTTCAATTTTTTGTAAGTGGCTAGCCAGTTGTGCCAACACCACTTGTTGAAGAGGCTTTCTTTGCTCCATTTAGAATTTCTTGATCCTTTAACAAAAATTAGGTGATTGTATGTCTGGGGAACATTCTCTGAGTATTCAAGCCTATTCCACTGATCTGAGGGCCTGCCTTTATTCCAATACCATGCTCCTTTTATAACTATTACTTTGTAGTACAGTTTAAAGTTGGGGAAAGTAATTCCTCCCATGTACTTTTTCCAAACGATTGCTTTAGCTATTCTAGGGTATTTATTGTTCCAAATTAATTTCAAAAGTGCCTGACCCACTTCTTTGAAGAATGTCATGGGTATCTTTAGAGAGATCACATTAAATCTGTACAATGCTTTGGGGAGTATTGCCATTTTAATGATGTTAATCCTGCCAATCCATGATCAGGGTATGTGTTTCCATTTCCGCGTGTCCTCTCATTTCTTGCAGCAGAGTTTTATAGTTTTCTTTGTATAGGTCCTTCACATTTTTAGTCAAGTTGATTCCAAGATATTTGAGTTTGTGTGGCACTATTGTGAATGGGGTTGTTTTCTTAATGTCCATTTCTTCCTTATTACTATTGGTGTATAGAAAGGCCATTGATTTTTGTGTGTTAATTTTGTAGCCTGCCACCTTCCTATATGAGTCTATTGTTTCTAGAAGCTTTTTGGTAGAGACTTTAGGGTTTTCTAAGTAGAGTATCAGGTCATCTGCAAACAGTGAGAGCTTGAATTCTTCCTTTCCTATCTGGATTCCCTTGATATCTTTTTCTTGCCTAATCGCTATAGCAAGTATTTCCAGTGCTATGTTGAATAGGAGTGGTGAGAGAGGACAGCCTTGTCTTGTGCCAGAATTTAGAGGAAAGGCTTTCCGTTTTTCTCCATTGAGGACAATATTTGCCTCTGGCTGTGGTGGATGGCCTTACCTATATTGAGAAAGGTTCCTTCCATTCCCATCTTGCTGAGAGTTTTGATCAAGAATGGGTGTTGGACCTTATCAAATGCTTTCTCTGCATCTATTGATATGATCATGTGATTGCTATTTTTCTTGTTGTTGGTGTTGTGTATTATGTTGATAGATTTACGAATGTTAAACCAGCCTTGCATTCCTGGGATGAAACCTACTTGATCGTAGTGGATGATCTTCTTAATGAGTCATTGAATCCTATCTGTCAGGATTTTGTTGAGGATCTTTGCATTTGAATTCATCAGCAATATTGTCTCTAATTTTCCTTTTTAGTAGCGTCTCTGTCTGGTTTAGGTATCAAGGTGATGTCGGCTTCATAAAAGCTATTTGGAAGTGTTCCTTTTTTTTTTTTATTTCATGAAAGTGTTTTGCCAGGATTGGTAGTAGTTCTTCTTGAAATGTTTGAAAGAATTCATTAGTAAATCCATCTTGGCCTGGACTTTTGTTTTTGGGCAGACATTTGATTACTGTTTTAATTTCCACAATAGTGATGGGTGTGTTTAGATATGCTACATCCTCTTTATTCAACCATGGAAGATTATAAGAGTCCAAAAATTTATCCATTTCTTCCAGGTTTTCATTTTTAGTGGCATAGAGTTTCTCAAGGTAGTTTCTGATTACCCTTTGGATCTCTACCATATCAGTAGTGATCTCTAGTTATTCATTCCTTATCAACTTTCTCTCTCTTTCTTTATTAGTTTTGCCAGTGGTCTATCAATCTTGTTTACTTTTTCAAAGAACCAACTTCTGCTTTTATTGATCTTTTGGATTTTTTTGGTGTTTCCACTTCATTGATTTCGGCTCTCAGCTTTGTTATTTTCTTCTGTCTCCTTAATTTTGGGTCCTTTTTTTTGAGTACTTTCTAATTCTATGAGCTGCATCATTAATCTATTCAGGTATGCCACTTCTTTCCTGATGTGTGATTGCCAAGCTATATATTTTCCTCTCAGTACCGCTTTTGCTGTGTCCCATAGGTTCTGATAGTTTGTGTCTCCATTGTCATTTGTTTTCAGGAAGGTTTTGATTTTCTCTTTGATTTCATCTTGGACCCACTGGTTATTCAGTATTAGGCTGTTTAACTTCCAGGTATTAAAGTTTTTCTTTTGTGTTCCTTTGTAGTTCACATATAATTTCAGGGCCTTATGATCAATGAAAGTAGCCTGCAAAATTTCTATCCTCTTAATATTATGGAAGTATGTTTTATGTGTTAGCATGTATTCTATCCTGGAGAATGTCCCATATACATTAGAGAAGAATGTGTATCCAGGCTTCTGGGGGTGGAGTGTCCTGTATATATCTACTAGGCCTCTTTCTTCCATTTCTCTGTTCAGGTCTAGTATATTCTTGTTGGGTTTCAGTCTGGTTGACCTGTCAAGTGTTGACAATGCCGTGTTGAGGTCTCTCACAATTATTGTGTCATTATTGTTTTATTTTTCATATTTGTCAACAATTTTATTAAATTTTTTCTGGCCCTTCATTCGGTGCATATATGTTTAGGAGAGTGATTTCTTCCTGCTGTATGTATCCCTTGATTAATACAAAATGTCCATCTTTGTCCCTTACAACTTTCCTAAGTATAAAGTTTGCATCATCTGATATTAGTATGGCACTTCAGCTTTTTTATGGGTGTTGTTTGCCTGGATGATTTTCCTCCAGCCTTTTATTTTGAGTCTAAGTTTGTTCTGACTATTCAGGTGTGTTTCTTGTAGGCAGCAGAAGGTTGGATTGAGTTTTTTGATCCATTTAGCCACTCTGTGTCTCTTAACTGGTACATTTAGTCCATTGACATTGAGGGAAAGAATTGTCCTGGTAGTTAGTGCCATCTTTATATTGAAGTTTGGTGTGTCTGTTGGTCAGTCTTGTCTTAAAGTAGGCCATTCAGTTTTTATTTTAAGACTGGTGTTGAATGTGTAAAGTTTCTGAGCTGTTGTTTGTCTGTGAAACCATGTATTGTTCCTTCAAACCTGAAAGTAAGTTTTGCTGGGTACAGTGTTCTAGGCGAAGCATTTATTTCATTGAGTTTTGTCACTATGTCCCACCACTGCCTTCTGGCCTTGAGTGTTTCCAGTGACAGGTCTGCAGTAAATCTCAAGGATGTTACCTTGAATGTAATTTCTCTTTTTGATCTTGCTGCTTTCAGAATTCTGTCTCTGTCTGTGAGATTCGTCATTGTGACTAGGATGTGTCTTGGGGTGTATTTTCTTGGGTCCCTTTTAGTTGGTATTTTTGGGCATGCAGGATTTGATCGCACATATTCATTAGCTCTGGTTGTTTCTCTTTAATGGTGTTCTTGACTGGAGATTTTCCTGGAGATTTTCTTCCTGGGTCTGGGACACCATGATTCTTATGTTGTTTCTGTTGAGCTTATCATTCTATTTTCATCTGTTCCCATTCTTTGAGTAATTTTTCCATTGTTTGATCATTTGCTTTAAGGCTTTTTTTCAATTTCTTCTGCTGTATGGAATTGTTATTCATCTCATCTTTCAGTTCAACCATGTTTTTCTTCAATTCATCTACTAATTTTCTCAGACCTGTTATTAGACCTGAAATTTTAGTTTGGATTTTTTTGATTTCTATCTTCATATTCTTTTGATTATTATTAGTGTTCTTTTCTATACTTTCTTTGAGTTCTTTGAACATCTTCTATATTGTGACTCTAAACTCCTTATCTGAGAGATTGACTAGTTGGTTGGTCATGTTCAAGTCATCAGAGTTTGCATCGTCATTCTCTATGTCTGGCACTGGCCTGCGTTATTTCCCCATTGTCACACTTGTATTGTGGGTTTTTCTACATGTTGTGGTTGTATTCATTGGCTAAATGATGTGCATGGCCATGAAGCGAAGTGGAGAGGCCGCTCTCCTCTGGCTCCTCCCTTTCTAGGTGTGTAATCTTACCTCCAGGGAAGGCTTCAGGTAAGACGAGCGTCCACAAATGAGCCACACACAGGATGAAATCAGGCCGCAAATGCAGCACAGCACAGAAGACAAGCAGATAGGGGTGCTGGCATCTGAGTTCCAGCAGAGTTCAGCGGCTTCCCCTAAAATACTAATTTCTATGTTCCATCTCTCTATCAAGATGTTCTGATGACATTTGCCCTTTTTTAATTAAATGATCCTATTAAATGAGCCTATTAAATGTGGTAGGAAAAATACCAACCTGAGCCAAAGCCATTGCAGAGTGGGTAGGGTAGTTGTCTTACATGCTACCAACCTGCATTTAATCCTCAACATTCATATGATCTGCAAATTCCCCAGAGTGTACCTGATCCTATATAGAGCTAGAAGTAATCCTTGAGCATTAGGTGTGGCCCAGAAACAAAAACAAAACAAAAACATAAAAAGTCAAGCTTACCTAAGAGGCCTTTGTTACACTTTCCTCAGGGACTTATTTGGTTGTTTAACCTTGCTGTATGGATAAAATAGTTTTTTGGAGTAGAGCAATAGTACAAAGAGTAGGGTTTACACACCACACACTACAGACACAGGTTCAGTCTTGGGAATCCTATATAGTCTAGTGTCTGTCCTCTGTGCAGAACCAAGAATAAGCCCTGCGTATCACTGGATATGATCCAAAATTTAAAAAATATTTTTACTAACCTAAGCTCATATATATTTTTCCTATTTTTCTAATCATTGCAAGACACTTTGATAAATTACTTCTGACATTTAAAGTGCAGCTCTAGAATTCATCTTCTCATTAAAAGTAAAAAAAGGAAATAATCCTCCCTTTTGGCCTTATTAGTGGATGGCCCACTTTTAAAATAAATGCTTTCACTATACTGACAGATATAGATGTAGAATTTTTAGAAAACCAAGAAAAGTATACAAAAGTAATAAGGCACTTAAGGCCCTATTTCACAAGAGAAATATCAGTGCTTTCATTTAGATTTATTAGCTTTATATTTGGGAAGTATTTCCTTTAATTGATACCAGGCGAATTACTCATAAATTAATCTATTTATTAAGTGAAATTATAAATTGTGTTTTTCTATAAGAATTAAGATCTAATAAAATACCCATAATTGGCTTGAGTGATAGTACAGGTATATAGGGCATTATTTGTGTTTCACACATCTCACCAAGGTTTGATTCCATGTGGTTCCTCAAGTACCCACCGTGGTCCCTTAAGCATCATCAGAGGTGATGCGAGTGCAGATTCGGGAATAAACCCTGAATATTACCACCAAAAAAAATACCGAGTTTTTTTTTTTTCTTTTTTTTTAGAAATGGTTAAATCATTCTAAATTCAACCTAAAGAATAGGCATTGGTGGAGGGAATGCTGCACTGGTGAAGGGGGGTATTTTGTTTATAACTGAAACCCAACTACAAACATACTTGTAATCATGGTGCTTAAATAAAGTTTTATATTTAAAAAAAAGAAAGAAAATTTTGGGGCCCAACTTCAACACTGAATTTTTTACAGAGATGCCTAACCAACTAAAACTCCAGGTACGCCAGCATTGGTTGATGTAACAAGAATTTTGTCAGAGTGAGTGTGGGTATCGCTCCTCCCTCTCCCTTTTGGTACTTCTGGAAGGCCTGGCAGCTGAAATCACACCCCACAGCTGCCATCGCCATGTTTGCATTTGGCAATTTACATAGACTAATTCTATTTTTGAAATAGATAACCAAGCTGTGAAAAATCATGTGTGCACAGGCCTTACAGGTAGAAATCATGGGAGAAGGGTTAAAGTCCTTGCTGAAATTTTGCTGAAACCTCACCAGCTGGACCAATCTCCCACAACCCCTCTTCTCCAATTGACCTACTTTTCACTGAACCACTGATCTCTGCCAATACCTAACAGTCAAACCTATAGCTATTTGGACTGACATCACAAGAACTTTGTCAGAGTGTGATCAGTTACACTCCCCCACCTACTCTTAAGTCCAGAAGGCCTGATATCGAAAAACATGGTTCAGAACACCACAATATCAGCCACAATGCTTTGTAATTCATGGAACAGTTTTTAGTTGTGAAGCTTCTGTACCCATGATATTTAGTAGCTTAGTTCGCATCTCTTTCGAGAATAAAATGAGTCTAAGAATATGGCCACTGAGCAGATATGGCAGCAGTTCCGTGGCAGGAATCAGGCTGCCAATCTTTCAATATTAAAAGTTTTAATCAATATATTCCTTGACTTAACAATTCAGTATAAGTAAACCTTAAAAATTATATTAGTAATTTGCAAAAACATTTCCAAAGGGTACTTTTGAGAAAAATATGTGTTTAGGCACTGCTGGTATAGGTGATCGAATTCATAATACTTTTTAATTCATAAAAGATTAATTGGTAATAAATGGAAGAACAAGCTCTTTATATATTTATTTGTTTCCTTTACATTTCCTTTTCTCATATCTTTTTACTCTCTGATTCTTTAATAGCCTCTTCTCTACCCTAAAGGTACTTCCCCATTTTTATTGGAAAACTTCCTAATATAGATCAGTCTTTCTGGCCACTAGCTATATTATCTTTAAATATTATTACCATAATATCTTTTTTGATATACTGCATGAGGGCTATAATTCTGACTCTAATCCTCTCTATATGACCCTTTTGCTCAGCACAATACTATCCATATTCATATATGAATAAAAATATTTCATTACAAAATTTTTCATAACAGCTGAATAGTGTTCTATTGCGTAGATGCATCATTGTTTCTTTATTACTCACCTCACTCATTTGTTCTAGGGTTGTTTCCAAATTCTGGCTATTTTGAGTAGTGCTACCATGCATATAGGAATGCAGATGTCTTTTTTATATTGGGATTTTATAGTATACTTCTAGGAGCAATATGGCTAGCATATGGGTGCTCAATTTTTAGTCTTTTGATGAATATCCATATTACTTTTCAAAAAGAATGAACTAGTCAACATTTCTACCATTAGTGAATAAGACTCCCTTTCTTCCACATCTATGCCAGCATTGGTTTTATTCGTTCTTCGTGATGTGTGCCAGTCTCTGTGCTGTGAGATGACATCTCATAGATGTTCTGATTTGCATTTCCCTCAAAATTAGTGATGTAGAACATTTTTTCATGTGCCATTATCCATCTGTATTTCTCCTTTGAAGGAGTATCTGTTCATCACTTCTTCCCATTTTTAGATGTTAGATTTTTTTCTTGTTAATCTCTATCAGTGCCTTACACATCTGAGATACTCCTTATATTAATTTCTTATATCCTTTATGAAAGGGGTATTGTATAAATAGATTTTCACACTCCATAGTCAGGTTTTATATCCTGGTCACCATTTCGTTTGAGGTGCAGAAACTTCTTAGTTTAATGTAATTCCATTCGTTTATCATTGCTTCTATTTGCTTGGTCACTCAGGAGTATCTCTTTAGCTTCAGTGTTATAAAGTGTTTAGCCTATGTTTTTCTCTATGCACTTAAGGTTACAGGTCTTATATAAAGATCTTTAATAAATATTGGTATGAATTTTGAACATGTCACTAAAGAGAGGTCTTAGTTTACTTACTTCTGTCATGAAGATGATCAGTTTTTGTAGCACCTCTTATTGAAGATGTATTCCTTGATCTACTTCATATTTCTTTCCCATTATCAAAGAGTAATTGATCATATACTGGAGGGTCTGTATCAAGATATTCAAGCCTATTCCATTGATTTCAAAGTCTGTTTTTATTCTAATAAAATGCTATTTTAATACTACCAATTTATAGTACAGTTTGAATTTGGAGAATATGATGCCTCCCATTTTTTTCCCAAGCATTACTCTAGCTCTATCTGAACATAGAGGTGTATTTTTCCTATAAATTTCACAATTGTTTGGTCTATATTTTGAAAAAATATCAAGGGTATCCTTATAAGGATTTTATTAAATTTGTACATGCTTTAAAAATTTCTATTTTAAGTATTAAATTACTTTTATAAATTTTATTCATGCTTACTTAATTTAAATTACTTTTAATGTAATTGATTATTAATTTTACATTTATTTTTTATTATTCTATTGAAACACTTTTGATATACAGAGTACTTCATAGTTAAATTTCAATATACAGTGAGTCAAGGCCATTCCCAACACTAGTGTCAATCTCCCTCCACCAATGAACCAAGATTGCATCCTATACCACCACCCTTTTCCTGCCAATGTACTAGTATAATAGACCCACTTAGGTTTAGATTATTAAAGTTTAGATCTCTTGATTCTATTATCATTGACTTTGGCTTGGATATTTAGTTCTGTCTTTATTTTTTTCCCCACCCATGTGTCTGAGACCCCTCGGCCCCTGACCCCAGCCTTTCTTTATTCCTTTCTTCTTAGTTTTTTTCTTTTTAATTTTGAACCACATCTGGTGAAACCCAGGGTTACTCCTGGCAGCCATGCACTCAGAAATTGCTCCTGGTTCAGGGGACCATATGGGATTCCAAGGGATAGAACTGTGGTTCGTCCTGGTTCAACCATGTCAAGACAAATGCCCTACTGCTGTACCATTGCTCCAGCCCCTTTCTTCTTAGTTTTAATTTTGAAAAAATGCAGAAATATGTGGTAAAACAAAGTAAGTTGTGCCCCAAGGTTCTATAAGAAGGTGGAAGCCCCTATTTAAAAAATAAAAAATAAAAAATTGAAGAAAAATTTTAAACAGGGTGTGTCTGTGGTAGGTTTTTTTTTTTAAAGGCAGAACAAAATATGAGGGGAGAAAATGGCCTAATGGCCTTCTTTGTGGTCCCAATAAAACTCAGTCATGGTAGTTACAGCTACAGTTCTGTAGTTAGAGATCTGGTATTTTCACAGATCTGATGTTGAAGTCAAGTTATCACGGAGCGTCTTCTGGTTTTATCTCACAGAGAATTCTATCTGAAAGCAAGTTGTTGTTGTTACCAAGTCATCGGTGTGTCATATGAACACACTCTGAAGTAAATTGGTGCCAGAACAGCATTAGGGTCTTCCCTGGTAGAGAAATCTGGTTCCTGGTGCTGGTGTAGAAAACCGTGCTGGTTCCATAGATGGCATCTAAGTTTCAGGGGTGAATGGCCAATGTCTGATCTTCTGAAGTCTAAGCCAAGTCACTATGACAAATGTTCAGGGTGTAAGACCCCACAGAAATATAAAATGGATGTGTTTCTATCCTTATTAGATAAGAACTTGTTTCCACATTTAAGATTTCCCCACTTTAATGTGCCTATGCAAAAAATATGATTATGACATTCCACTGATGCATATGGGGTAAAAATAAGCTAAACCATCCAAATAATCTGATTTTAACATGAACTTGGAACCCAAGAGAAACTTATCTACTTGAAATTCCTACCAAACAGATCTAGAAAAAAGAATGAGGAAAACTGTATTTACATAAGGAAATAGATAATATGAATTATACCTATTAAGGAAATATATGAAGGAGATATATATATATCCTCTTTAAGTCTTTTAAAATAGTCTGAGGTGACGGATAAAATCTAATGCACAGCTTCAGTCTATGACCTGATTTTGTGGAGTCTGAAAAATGGCTTCTAGTAGTCACATATCAAGAAATGTCCTCGAGCTGGGGATTTCTCAAAAACCAAATCTGGTAGCTAGCAACAGTACACAGTAAAGGGAAGTAGGAGAAAAGGGGCCACCAAGAGCAGCACAGCAGCAGTGGCAATGGCGGCTTCTTAAACACCTTGATTACAAACATGATTGTGTTTGAGTTTCAGTCATGTAAAGAACACCACCCATCACCAGTGCAACATTCCCATCACCAATGTCCCAAATCTCCCTCCTCCCCACCCAACCCCCACCTGTACTCTAGAGAGGCTTTCCATTTCTCTCAAACATTCTCATTATTAGGACAGTTCAGAATGTAGTTATTTTTCTAACTAAACTCATCACTCATTGTGGTGAGCTTCATGAGGTGTGCTAGAACTTCCAGATCTTTTTTCTTTTGTGTCTGAAAATTATTATTGCAAGAATGTCTTTCATTTTTCTTAAAACCCAGAGATGAGTGAGACTATTTTGCATTTTTTTCTCTCTCTCTCTGATTTATTTCACTCAGCATAAAAGATTCCATGTACATCCATGTATAGGAAAATTTCATGACTTCATCTCTCCTGACAGCTGCATAATATTCCATTGTGTATATGTACCACAGTTTCTTTAGCCATTCGTCTGTTGAAGAGCATCTTGGTTGTTTACGAAGTCTTGCTATGGTAAATAGTGCTGCGATGAATATAGGTGTAAGGAAGGGAATTTTGTATTGTATTTTTGTGTTCCTAGGGTATATTCCTAGGGGGTCATATGGGAGCTCGATTTCCAGTGTTTGGAGGACTCTCCATATTGCTTTCCATAAAGGTTGAACTAGGCGGCATTCCCACCAGCAGTGGATAAGAGTTCCTTTCTCTCCACATCCCCGCCAACACTGTTTGTTCTCATTCTTTGTGATGTGTGCCAATCTCTAGGGTGTGAGGTGTTACCTCATAGTTGTTTTGATTTGCATCTCCCTGATGATTAGTGATGTGGAGCATTTTTTCATGTGTCTTTTGGCCATTTGTATTTCTTCTTTGTCAAAGTGTCTGTCCATTTATTCTTTCCATTTTTTGATGGGATTAGATGTTTTTTTCTTGTAAATTTCTGTCAGTGCCTTGTATATTTTGCAGATTAGTCCCTTATCTGATGGGTATTGGGTGAATAGTTTCTCCCACTCAGTGGGTGGCTCTTGTATCCTGGGCGCTATTTCCTTTGAGGTGCAGAAGCTTCTCAGTTTAAAATATTCCCATCTGTTAATCTCTGATTTCACTTGCTTGAAGAGTGCAGTTTCCTCCTTGAATATGCCTGTAGTCTCAATGTCCTGGAGTGCTTTGCCTATGTGTTGTTCTATATATCTTATGGTTTCAGGTCTAATATCGAGGTCTTTCATCCATTTGGATTTAACCTTCATACATGATTTTAGCTGGGGTCTAAGTTCAATTTTTTTGTAAGTGGCTAGCCAGTTGTGCCAACACCACTTGTTGAAGAGGCTTTCTTTGCTCCATTTAGGATTTCTTGCTTCTTTATCATAAATTAGGTGATTGTATGTCTGTGGAACATTCTCTGAGTATTCAAGCCTATTCTGAGGGCCTGCATTTATTCCAGTACCATGCTGTTTTGATAACTATTGCTTTGTAGTAAAGTTTAAAGTTGGGGAAAGTAATTCCTCCCATATTCTTTTTCCCAATGTTTGCTTTAGCTATTCTAGGGTGTTCCAAATAAATTTCAAAAGTGCCTGATCCACTTCTCTGAAGAAGTCATGGGTATCTTTAGAGGGATCGCATTAAATATGTACAATTTCTTGGGAGTATTGCCATTTTGATGGTGTTAATTCTACCAGTCCATGAGCAGGGTATGTCTTTCCATTTCCGCGTGTCCTCTCTTATTTCTTGCAGCAGAGTTTTATAGTTTTCTTTGTATAGGTCCTTCACATTTTTAGTCAAGTTGATCCCAAGATATTTGAGTTTGTGTGGCACTATTGTGAACGGGGTTGTTTTCTTAATGTCCATTTCATCCTTAGTACTATTGGTGTATACAAAGGCCATTGATTTTTGTGTGTTAATTTTGTAGCCTGCCACCTTGCTATATGAGTCTATTGTTTCTAGAAGCTTTTTGTAGAGTCTTTAGGGTTTTCTAAGTAGAGTATCAGGTCATCTGCAAACAGTGAGAGCTTGAATTCTTTCTTTCCTATCTGGATTTCCTTGATATCTTTTTCTTGCCTAATCACTAAAGCGAGTACTACCAGTGCTATGTTGAATAGGAGCGGTGAAAGAGGACAGCCTTGTCTTGTGCCAGAATTTAGAGAAAAGGCTTTCTGTTTTTCTCCACTGAGGACAATATTTGCCTCTGGCTTGTGGTAGATGGCCTTAACTATTTTGAGAAAGGTTCCTTATATTCCCATCTTGCTGAGAGTTTTGATCAAGAATGGGTGTTGGACCTTATCAAATGCTTTCTCTGCGTCTATTGATATGATCATGTGATTTCTATTTTTCTTGTTGTTGATGTTGTGTATTATGTTGATAGATTTACGGATGTTAAACCATTCTTGCATTCCTGGGATGAAACCTACTTGATCATAGTGGATGATCTTCTGAATGAGGCATTGAATCCTATCTGTCAGAATTTTGTTAAATATCTTTGCATCTACATTCATCAGTGATATTGGTCTGTAATTTTCTTTTTTCATAGAATCTTTGTCTGGTTTAGGAATCAAGGTGATGTTGGCTTCATAAAAGCTATTTGGAAGTGTTTCCGTTTTTTCGATTTCATGAGTCTTGCCAGGATTGGTAGTAGTTCCTCTTGGAAAATTTGAAAGAATTCATTAGTGAATCCATTGGCCTGTGCTTTTGTTTTTGGGCACTTTTGATTACAATTTTAATTTCATCAATAGTGATGGGGGTGTTTAGATATGCTATATCCTCTTCAGTCAACCATGGAAGATTATAAAAATACAAGAATTTATCCATTTCTTCCAGGTTCTCATTGTTAGTGGCATAGTTTCTCATGGAAGTTTCTGATTACCCTTTGAATTTCTGCCATATCAGTAATGATCTCTCTTTTTTCATTCCTAATACGAGTTATCCAGTTTCTCTTTCTCTTTCTTTTTTAGTTTTGCCAGTGATCTATCAATCTTGTTTATTTTTTCAAAGAACTAAATTCTGCTTTCGTTGATCTTTTGGATTGTTTTTTGGGTTTCCACTTCGTTGATTTCTGATCTCAGCTTTGTTATTTTTTTCTGTCTCTTTATTTTTGGATCCTTTTGTTGAGAACTTTCTAGTTCTATGAGCTGTGTCATTAAGCTACTCAGGTAAGCCCCTTCTTTCTTCCTGATGTGTGATTGCAAAACTATAATTTTCCTCTCAGTAATGCTTTTGCTGTGTCCCATAAGTTCTGATAGTTTGTGTCTTTATTATCATTTGTTTCCAGGAAAGTTTTGATTTCCTCTTTGATTTCATCTTGGACCCACTGGTTATTAGGTATGAGGCTGTTTAACTTTGAGGTGTTAAAGTTTTTCCTCTGTGTCCCTTTAGAATTCACATATAGTTTCAGAGCCTTGTGGTCAGCGAAGGTAGCCTGCAAGATTTATATCCTCTTGTTGACTTATCCAGTGTTGACAAAGCTGTGTTGATGTCCCCCAGAATTATTGTGTTGTTATTGATATTATTTTTCAGATTTGTCAACAATTGTATTAAATATTTTGCTGGACCCTCATTCGGTGTATATATGTTTAGGAGAGTTATTTCTTCCTGCTCTACATACCCCTCGATTAATATAAAATGTCCATCTTTGTCCCTCACAACCTTCCTGAGTATAAAGTTTGTAGTATCTAATATTAGTATAGCCACTTCAGCTTTTTTATGGGTTTTGTTTGCTTGGATAATTTCCCTCCATCTTTAATTTTGAGTCTAAGTTTGTTCTGACTATTCAGTTGTGTTTTATGTAAACAGCAGAAGGTTGGATTGAGTTTTTTGATCCATTTAGCCACTCTGTGTCTCTTAACTGGTGCATTTAGTCCACTGACATTGAGAGAAAGAATTGTCCTGGGATTTAATGCCATCTGTATATCGAAATTTGGTGTGTCTTTTG
This sequence comes from Suncus etruscus, assembly GCF_024139225.1. Lineage (NCBI taxonomy): Eukaryota > Metazoa > Chordata > Mammalia > Eulipotyphla > Soricidae > Suncus > Suncus etruscus. The sequence continues at coordinate 112,987,935 of NC_064857.1, read as the reverse complement.
GTCATTCTTGTCTTAAATTAGTTCATTCAGTTTTTCTCTTAAGACTGGTTTTGAGTCTGTAAAGTTTCTGAGCTGTTGCTTGTCTGGGAAACCATGTATTGTTCCTTCAAACCTGAAAGTGAGTTTTGCTGGGTGCAGTATTCTAGGTGAAGCTTTCATTTCATTGAGTTTTTTTTTTTACTATGTCCCAGCACTGCTTTCTGGTCTTGAGTGTTTCTGCTGTAAATCTCAAGGATGCTTCCTTAAATGTAATTTTCCTTTTTGATCTTGCTGTTTTCAGAATTCTGTCTCTATCTGTGGGATTTGTCATTGTGACTAGGATGTGTCTTGGGGTATTTTTTCTGGGGTCTCTTTTGGTTGGTACTCTTTGGGCATGCAGGATTTGATCACATATATTATTTAGCTCTGGAAGTTTCTCTTTAATGATGTTCTTGACTGTTGATTCTTCCTGGAAATTTTCTTCCTGGGTTTCTGGGACTCCAGTGATTCTTAAGTTTTTTCTGCTGAGCTTATTATAAACTTCTATTTTTTTTTTTGTTTTCGGGCCACACCCATTTGACGCTCAGGGGTTACTCAGAAATCGCCCCTGGCTTGGGGGGACCATATGGGATGCCGGGGGATTGAACTGCTGTCCATCCTATGCTAGTGCTTGCAAGGCAGACACCTTACCTCTAGCGCCACCTTCCTGGCCCCAAACTTCTATTTTCATCTGTTTCCATTCTTTGACTAATTTTTCCATTGTCTGTTCATTTGTTTTAAGTTTTTTTCTAATCTCTCCCACTATATGAAGTTGTTATTTATCTCCTCTTCCACAGCACCAATTCTATTCTCAGCTTCTGTTACCCTGGTGTATAGCTTATCCATTTTGTCATTCAATTTGTTTACTGAGTTTTTCAGGCCTGTTATTTGACCTGTTAGTTCAGTTTGGAGTTTTGTGATTTCTGTCTTCATATTTTCTTGGTTCTTATTAGTGTTCTGTTGAACTCGATCCATGGTTTCTTTGAGTTTTTTGAGCATCTTCCATATTGATTGTCTAAACTCCTTATCTGAGAGAATTATTAGTTGGTTGGTCGTTTTCTGGTCATCAGAATTGTCATCTTCATTCTCTATGTCTGATGCTGGCCTGCATTGTTTCCCCATTTTCACACTTGTATTGTGGGTTTTTCTACATGTTGTGGTGGTATTCATTGGCTAAATAATGTATGCGGACACACTCCTCTGGCTCCGCCCTTTATGGGTGGGTTGACTTGCCTTCAAGGAAGCGGTGTCCTCCCTGGATTAATCCTCACACAGAATCAAATCTTAGGCCCGAGCATGCAACAGAGAAGACAGTCTGGGGAGAAATGCTGTGCTTCAGTAATCCAGCACAGTTCGTAGTGTGATTTTTTTCCTTCTTGTTGCAATGGTGTTCTTTCCTTAGAAAGAGCCTCTTTTCGGCCCACTCCCAAGAGGTTCAGGTGACAGGACAGGAGACAGACACACACAGGCAGCACTCACAATATTTTCTCAGCCTGACATCACAAACAGGGGACTTGACTTCTGCAAAGTACTGCTTATAGCCAGTTTTCATGTTATGAAGCAGTTCCTTGGTGTTCCAGCCCTTGAATGAGTCTCTGGGAGAGCGAGTTTTCTGGAGCCTCTTTTTGGCCCACTCCCAAGAGATTCAGGCAACAGGACAGGAGACAGACACACACAGGCAGCACTTACAATTTCTCACAGTTGGGCCCCACTGGGCTGGCGTAGTTTCGTAGATTTTCCCAGCCTGATGTCACCAGTCTTTTATCTATTTAAGTTGATTCTGAGGAATTTGATTTTCTGACACAAAATTGAGAATGGGATTGGGATTATTTGTATACAGAAAATACATCAATTTTGTATATTAATTTTGTAGTCTGCCACTTTACGATACAAATTTATAGAAATGATGAAAATGGGAAACTTTGTCTTGTGCCAGATCTTAGAGGTAAGGCTTTTATTTTTCCCCATTTAGTTAAATGTTTGCTGTGGAATTGTGATAAATGGCTTTGACTATATTGAGAAATGTTATTCAATTTCCACCATGTTGAGTTTTTTTTTTTTTTTATCATGAATGTGTGCTGGATCTTATCAAATGTTTGCTCTGCATCTGTTTCTTTGATCATTCCAGTTTCCTGGAAACGTCTGAAAAAACATTGGAAGAATATCTTCTTTAATGTTTGAAATAATTCACGAGTGAATCAATCTGGATCTTTTATTCTGTTTTATTAGAAGTCTTTGTATTGCCATTTTAATTTCCCTTTTAGTGTTCAGAGCGTTCAGATATTCCACATCATCTTAATTCAACCTTGGGAGTTATAAATGTCTAAGATTTTATTCTATATTTTCTATATTTTGAGCATAAAACTTCTCGAAGCAATCTTTTATTATACTTGAATTTCTTTGGTGTCTCTTATGACATTCCTTTTCATTTCTGATTCAGATTATTAGGGTTCTCTTTTTGTGCTTCTTTTTAATGATTTATCAATCTTGTTTATTTTTTCAATAAAACAACTTTTTCTTTCATTAATCTTTCGTATTGTATTTTATTTTCTATTTTACTAATTTCTGCTCTAAATTTTATTAAAACCTTTCTCCTAACTGCTTTCATCTCATTTTATTGGTCATTTTATAACTTCTTTTTTCAAATTTTTTATTTAAACAACTTTATTACATACTTAATTGTGCTTGGGTTTCAGTCATGTAAAGAACACCAGTGCAACATTCCCATCACCAATGTCCCAAATCTCCCTCCTCCCCATCCAACCCCCGCCTGTACTCTAGACAGGCTTTCTATTTCCCTCATACATTCTCATTATTAATCTCTTTTTTTTTTTTTTTTTTTTTTTTTTGGTTTTTGGGTCACACTGGGCAGCGCTCAGGGGTCACTCCTGGCAGGCTCGGGGAACCATGTGGGATGCCGGGATTCGAACCACCGACCTTCTGCACGCAAGGCAAATGCTTTATCTTCATGCTATTTCTCCGGTCCCACATTCTCATTATTAAGATAGTCCAAAACGTACTTATTTCTCTAACTAAACTCATCACTCTTTGTGGTGAGCTTCATGAGGTGAGCTGTAACTTCCAGCTCTTTTCTCTTTTGTGTCTGAAAGTTATTATTGCAAGAATGTCTTTCATTTTCTATGAGCTGCGTCATTAACCTATTAAGGTGTGCCCCTTCTTCTTTCCTGATGTGTGCTTGCAAAGCTATAAATTTTCCTCTCAGTACTGCTTTTGCTGTGTCCCATAGGTTGTGATAGTTTGTGTCTCTATTGTCATTTGTTTCCAGGAAGGTTTTAATTTCCTCTTTGATTTTATCTCGGACCCACTGGTTATTCAGTATTAGGCTGTTTAACTTCCAGGTATTAAAGTTTTTCTTCTGTGTCCCTTTGTAGTTCACATATAATTTCAGGGCCTTGTGGTCAGCAAAGGTAGCCTGCAAAATTTCTATCCTCTTGATATTATGAAGGTATATTTTATGTGCTATCATGTATTCTATCCTGGAGAATGTCCCATGTACATTAGGGAAGAATGTGTATCCAGGCTTCTGGGGGTGGAGTGTCCTGTATATATCTACTAGGCCTCTTTCTTCCATTTCTCTGTTCAGGTCTAGTATATTCTTGTTGAGTTTCAGTCTGGTTGACCTGTCAAGTGTGGACAATACCGTGTTGAGGTCTCCCACAATTATTGTGTTGTTATTGATATTATTTTTCATATTTGTCAAAATTTTATTAAATATTTTTCTGGCCCCTCATTCGGTGCATGTATGTTTAGGAGAGTGATTTCTTCCTGTTGTACGTATCCCTTGATTAATACAAAATGTCCATAATTGTCCCTTACAACATTCCTAAGTATAAAGTTTGCATCATCTGATATTAGTATGGCCACTTTAGCTTTTTTATGGGTGTTGTTTGCTTGGATGATTTTCCTCCAGCCTTTTATTTTGAGTCTACGTTTGTTCTGACTATTCAGGTGCATTTCTTTTAAACAGCAGAAGGTTGGATTGAGTTTTTTGATCCATTTAGCCACTCTGTGTTTCTTAACTGGTGCATTTAGTCCATTGACATAGAGAGAGAGAATTGTCCTGGTAGTTAGTGCCATCTTTATATCAAAGTTTGGTGTGTCTGTTGGTCAGTCTTTTCTTAAAGTAGGCCATTCAGTTTTTCTAAGACTGGTTTTGAGTCTGTAAAGTTTCTGAGCTGTTGTTTGTCTGTGAAACCATGTGTTGTTCCTTCAAACCTGAAAGTGAGTTTTGCTGGGTGCAATATTCTAGGCGAAGCATTTATTTCATTGAGTTTTGTCACTACATCCCATCACTGCCTTCTGGCCTTGAATGTTTCCGGTGACAGGTCTGCAGTAAATCTCAAGGATGTTCCCTTGAATGTAATTTCTCTTTTTGATCTTGCTGCTTTCAGAATTCTGTCTCTATTTGTGGGATCCGTCATTGTGAATAGGATGTGTCTTGGGGTGTTTTTTTCTGGGGTCCCTTTTAGTTGGTACTCTTCAGGCATGCAGGATTTGATCGCATGTATTCATTAGCTCTGGAAGTTTCTCTTTAATGATATTCTTGACCGCTGATTCTTCCTGGAGATTTTCTTCCTGGGTCTCTGGGACTCCAATGATTTTTAAGTTGTTTCTGTTGAACTTATCATAAACTTCTATTTTCATCTGTTCCCATTCTTTGAGTAATTTTTCCATTGTTTGATCATTTGCTTTAAGGCTTTTTTTCCAATTTCTTCCGCTGTATGGAATTGTTATTCATCTCATTTTCCAGTGTACTAATTCTATGCTCAGCTGCTGTTAACCCATGGGAAAGCTCAACCATGTTTTTCTTCAATTCATCTACTGAGCTTTTCAGACCTGTTATTTGACCTGAAATTTTAGTTTGGAGTTTTCTGATTTCTATCTTCATATTCTCTTGATTCTTATTAGTGTTCTCTTCTATACTTTCTTTGAGTTCTTTGAACATCTATATTGTGCCTCTAAACTCCTTATCTGAGAGACTGACTAGTTGGTTGGGCATGTTCAAGTCATCAGAGTTGGCATCGTCATTCTCCATGTCTGGCGCTGGCCTTTGTTGTTTCCCCATTGTCACACTTGCATTGTGGGTTTTTCTACATGTTGTGGTTGTATTCATTGGCTAAATGATGTGCACGCCAGGAAGCTCCACCCTTTCTGGGCTTGTAAACTCACCTCCAGGGAAGGCTCTGGGGAAGGCGAGCTGTCCTCAGATGAGTCACACACAGGATGAAATCAGGCCAAAAATGGAGCACAGCACAGAAGACAGGCAGATAGAGGTGCTGTCATCTGAGTTCCAGCAGAGTTCAGTGGCTTCCCCTTTCTGGGCGTGTAAGCTCACCTCCAGGGAAGGCTCCAGGGAAGGCGAGCCATCTGCAGATGAGCCACATACAGGGTGAAATCAGGCCGAAAATGGAGCACAGCAGAGAAGACAGGCAGATAGTGGTGCTGGCATCTGAGTTCCAGCAGAGTTCAGCTCATTTTATAATTTCTTAATCTGTGCAGTCAGTTATTCCTTTGGGCCCTTTCTTTCTATTGAATGCTAGCAAAACTATAAATTTTGTAAGTACCACAAATTCTGGTAGCTCATGTCCTCATTTTCATTTGCTTTCAAGTATCTTCTTTGATTTACCCTTTGACACACTGGTTTTTTAGTAGGAAGCTGTTTAATTTTCAGGTATTAGTGTTGTTTCTCCACTTCTGTTTGTAACCCATTTATATTTTCTGTCACCATAATATGAGAAGATAGTTGGTAAATATTCTATTTTCTTAATTTTCTGGAGGTGTGTTTTGTTGCCTAACATGTGGTCTATCTTAGAGAATGTCCCATTTGGATTGGAGATGAATGTATATTTACTTTTAAGGGATGAGAAGCCATATATTTATGGCTCTGTGAGGGGCTAAGCTCCTCTCTTTTTATATCTTTCTTTAATTGCCAATATATCCTTATTGAGTTTTAGCCTGCATAATTTATCAAGAGGTAACAGAGTAGCGTTGAAGTCTTACTGGTTTTCTATGATTTTTTTGAACTACTTGAACAACCTCCAACCTTTCCTTTCTAAATCTCTTATCAGAGAGGCTATATAAGTGTCTGATATTATTTGGGTCTTTATTCACTAAGCTTTGTGCTATTCTACTTTGCTTTCCTACAGTGACCATTGTAGAGTGGTAGTGTTTATTAACTAGCTAATTAACTAGAAGAAAAAATAACGTGTTGACTTGTTTGAAAATGTTTCTCCTGAGTCCTAGAGGTGATTCTGCTCTTGGTTTTTCTATCTGCCTAGTTTCTTGGAATTGTATGACTGAGTAGAGCCCAAATGAGCTGAAAACTTTCCTTTTGTACTGGTGTTTCTCTTTTCCTCAGGGCATACTGACCCCTGTGTGAAAATACCTTTTCTGAGTCAATAAGATGTCCTTGCCATAGGCCTGTCAAGTGCTTAAGTTTCTTGACACTGTGCCCATTAAAACTTTTCACCTATAAATAGCAATGCTAAGTTTTTGTAACTTTCAGTATACATTCATATTTTCTCCTTCATTGCCCTAAATTAGAATTTCTGAATGATAGTGAATATGATATTGGCACACTACACATGCATATACACATACATACATTCATACATACATACACAGACTCAAAATTTCTATAGTGATAACTTAAAAATAGTTTATAAATAGACAAATATCTGATATTCATCTGTGTTTATAGGTATGCAATAAATAATCTTTTTCTTTGGGGTCTAGAAAGTCAGTTCTTTGTCTACAATAAAAATAAATATTTTGTTTCTCCAAATGACAATGGAGACACAAACTTTCAGAAATATGGGACACAGCAAAAGCAGTACTGAGAGGAAAATTTATAGCTTTGCAAACACACATCAGGAAAGAAGAAGGGACATACCTGAATAGCTTAATGACGCAGCTCATAGAATTAGAAAGTACTCAACAAAGAAACCCAAAAATAGGGAGACAGAAGAAAATAACAAAGCCGAGAGCAGAAATCAATGAAGTGGAAACCCGAAAAACAATCCAAAAGATCAACAAAAGCAGAAGTTGGTTCTTTGAAAAAATAAACAAGATTGATAGACCACTGGCAAAACTAACAAAGAAAGAGAGAGAAACTTGATAACTCATATTAGGAATGAAAAAGGAGAGGTCACTACTGATATGGTAGAGATCCAAAGGGTAATCAGAAACTACTTTGAGAAACTCTATGCCACTAAAAATGAAAACCTGGAAGAAATGGATACATTTTTGGACTCTGATAATCTTTCACGGTTGAATGAAGAGGATATAGCATATCTAAACACACCCATCACTATTGAGGAAATTAAGACAGTCATCAAATGTCTGCCCCAAAATAAAAGTCCAGGCCCAGGTGGATTTACTAATGAATTCTTTCAAACCTTTCAAAAGTAACTTCACCAATCGTGGCAAGATTCTTTCATGAAATAGAAAATACAGGAACCCTTCCAAATAGCTTTTATGAAGCCGACATCACCTTGATACCTAAACCAGACAGAGACACTACCAAAAAAAAAAATTAGAGACCAATATCGCTGATGAATTCAAATGCAAAGATCCTCAACAAAATCCTGACAGATAGGATTCAATGACTCATTAAGAAGATCATCCACTATGATCAAGTAGGTTTCATCCCAGGAATGCAAGAATGGTTTAACATCCGTAAATCTATCAACATAATACACAACATCAACAACAAGAAAAATAGAAATCACATGATCATATAAATAAATGCAGAGAAAGCATTTGATAAGGTCCAACACCCATTCTTGATCAAAACTCTCAGCAAGATGGGAATGGAAGGAACCTTTCTCAATATAGTTAAGGCCATCTACCACAAGCCAGAGGCAAATATTGTCCTCAATGGAGAAAAAAGGAAAGCCTTTCCTCTAAATTCTGGCACAAGACAAGGCTGTCCTCTCTCACCACTCCTATTCAATATAGTACTGGAATTACTTACTATAGTGATTAGGCAAGAAAAAGATATCAAGGGAATCCAGATAGGAAAGGAAGAATTCAAACTCTCACTGTTTGCAGATGACATGATACTCTACCTAGAAAAACCTAAAGTCTCTACAAAAAAGCTTCTAGAAACAATAGACTCATATAGCAAGGTGGCAGGCTACAAAATTAACACACAAAAATCAATGGCCTTTCTATACACCAATAGTAATAAGGAAGAAATGGACATTAAGAAAACAACCCCGTTCACAATAGTGCCACACAAACTCAAATATCTTGGAATCAACTTGACTAAAAATGTGAAGGACCTATACAAAGAAAACTATAAAACTCTGCTGCAAGAAATAAGAGAGGACACGCGGAAATGGAAACACATACCCTGCTCATGGATTGGCAGGATTAACATCATTAAAATGGCAATACTCCCCAAAGCATTGTACATATTTAATGTAATTCCTCTAAAGATACCCATGACATTCTTCAAAGAAGTGGATCAGGCACTTTTGAAATTCATTTGGAACAACAAACACCCTAGAATATCTAAAGCAAACAGTGGGAAAAAAAATATGGGAGGAATTTCTTTCCCCAACTTTAAACTGTACTACAAAGCAATAGTTATCAAAACAGCATGGTATTGGAATAAAGGCAGGCCCTCAGATCAGTGGAATAGGCTTGAATACTCAGACATACAATCACCTAATTTTTGATAAAGGAGCAAGAAATTCTAAATGGAGCAAAGAAAGCCTCTTCAACAAGTGGTGTTGGCACAACTGGCTTGCCACTTGCAAAAAATTAAACTTAGACCCAGCTAACATCTTGTATGAAGGTTAAATCCAAATGGATGATAGACCTCGATATCAGACCTGCAACCAGAAGATATATAGAACAACACGTAGGTAAAACACTGCAGGACATTGAGACTAAAGGCATCTTCAAAGAGTAAACTGCACTCTTCAAGCAAGTGAAAGCAGAGATTAACAGATGAGAATATATTAAACTGAGAAGCGTCTGCACCTCAAAGGAAATAGGGCCCAGAATAGACGAGCCCCCCCACTGAGTGGGAGAAACTATTCACCCAATACCCATCAGACAAGGGGCTAAACTCCAAAATATACAAGGCACTGACAGAAATTTACAAGAAAAAAACATCTAATCCCATCCAAAAATGGGAAGAATAAATGGACAGACACTTTGACAAAGAAGAAATACAAATGGCCGAAAGGCACATGAAAAAATGCTCCACATTACTAATCATCAGGGAGATGCAAATCAAAACAACTATGAGGTACTACCTCACACTCCAGAGATTGGCACACATCACAAATAATGAGAACAAGCAGTGTTGGTGGGATGTGGAGAGAAAGGAACTCTTATCCACTGTTGGTGGGAATGCTGCCTAGTTCAAACTTTATGGAAAGCATTATGGAGAGTCCTCCAAAAACTGGAAATCGAGCTCCCATATGACCCAGCTATACCACTCCAAGGAATATACCCTAGGAACATAAAAATACAATACAAAAATCCCTTTCTTACACCTATATTCATTGCAGCACTATTTACCATAGCAAGACTTTGGAAACAGCCAAGATACCCTTCAACAGTTGAAAGGCTAAAGAAACTGTGGTACATAATGGTACATAATGTGGTACAATGGAATATTATACAGCTGTCAGGTGAGATGAAGTCATGAAATTTTCCTATACATGGATGTACATGAAGTCCATTATGCTGAGTGAAATAAGTCAGAGAGAGCGAGTGAAAGATGCAGAATGGTCTCACTCATCTATGGGTTTTAAGAAAAATGAAAGACATTATTTCAATAATAACTTTCAGACACAAAAGAGAAAAGAGCTGGAAGTTACAGCTCACCTCATGAAGCTTACCACAAACAGGGATGAATTTAGTTAGAGAAATTTTGAACTACATTTTGAACTATCCTAATAATGAGAATGTACAAGGGAAATGGAAAGCCTGTTTAGAGTAGAGGCGGGGGTTGGGTGCGGAGGAGGGAGATTTGGAACATTGGTGATGGGAATGTTGCACTGGTGATGGGTGGTGTTCTTTACATGACTGAAACACAACCACAATCATGTATGTAATAAAGTTGTTTAAATAAAAAGTACGATAAAATATTTTGTTTCTCTTTATTTATTCATTTATTTATTGGCTATTTGAGCCACACTTGCCAATGTTCAAGTTTATTTCAGGAATTACTCCTGGTAGTGCTCAGGGAAACATATGGATGCTTAAAAATCAAATCTGAGTCTTCTGAGTGTAAGATCTTACCTGTTCTTTCTCTCCTATCCATTAAAGATAAATGTTTTAATGACAAAACTTATTAAAATTAGGTGAAAACAATCTTATTCAATCTTATTCATATACATATAAGAAAAAATTATTGTTTCACAATAGAGAAGAGGTCTGAAAGGACCAGCTCATGGTAATAGCTTATCAAAAGAATATTAAGTTAGAGAAATGACTACACTTAACAGCTACCATGACAATGATAGAAAAATAAATACAATGCCTACCTTAAAGACAGGCAAGGGGTAGTAGGAGGGGGTAGGGAATGGGGAGACAATGGTGGCCAGAAAGTTGGAGTGGTGAAGGGGGGTATTCATTTATGGCTAAAACCCAATTACAAACATGTTTGTAACCATTGTGCTGAAATAAAAAATTATTTTAAAAAATATTCTGTCTCATTAAGAAAAAAATTACAACTGCATCCTATCAACACTCCTAGGTCCTACAGAGGATCATTGCTGTGGAAACTGAGGACAGCCCCTGCCCAGAAGCCCTTGCTGTGTGAGCTGAGGTGAGCCAAAAAATGGTGAAGCAGGGCTTAGAGCAGAAATGAATGAAATGGAAATAGAAAAAAATTTGAAAGATCAACGAAAGCAAAAGTTGGTTCATTGCAAAATAAACAAGTTTGATAAAACTCTGGAAAAACTCACAAAGAAATCGTGAAAGAGATAAAAACAAACTTAATAAACTGGATTAGAAATGAAAAGGGTGGGGCCGGGCGGTGGAGCTCGAGGTAAGGTGCCTGCCTTACCTGCGCTAGCCTAGGAGACGGACCGCGGTTCGATCCCCCGGCGTCCCATATGGTCCCCCAAGCCAGGAGCGACTTCTGAGCGCATAGCCAGGAGTAACCCCTGATCGTCACCGGGTGTGGCCCAAAAACCAAAAAAAAAAAAAGAAAAAGAAAAAAAAAAAGAAATGAAAAGGGTGAGATCACTACAAAATACTATAGGGATTCAAAAAGGTAATCAGAGACTACTTTGAGAAACTTTATGCCATGAAACCTGAGAACTTGGAAGAAATGGATTAATTCTTAGACTCCTACAATCTTCCACCATGATTATCTAAATAGACCCATCACTACTGAGGAAATTAAAAGAATAATCAAAAGTCTTCCCATTGAGACTAAAGGCATCTTCAAGGCAGAAACAGCACTGTGCAAACAAGTTGAAGCAAAGATAAACAGATGGGACTATATTAATCTGCAAAGGTTCTGCACCTCAAAGGAAATAGTACCTAGGATACAAAGTCCACCCACAGAATGTGAGAAACATATTCATCCAATACCCCTCAGACAAGGGGCTAATCATGAAGCCATTAGGAGAGATGAAGTCATGAAAATTTCCTATATATAGATGTACAAGGAAACTATTATGCTGAGTAAAATAAGTCAGAAGGAGAGAGACACAGAAGAGTCTCGCTTGTCTATGAGTTTTAAGAAAAATAAAAGACATTATTGTTATAATGGCCAGAGATGAAGGCCGGAAGGACTGGCTCACGATATGAAACTCATCTCAAAGAGGGGTGAGTGTAGTTGAGAAATAATACACTAGCAACTACCAAGACAACGTTAATGAGCGAGAGAAGTAGAATGCCTGTTGCATATACAGGCAGAGGGTGTGGGAGTAGGGAGATGGGGGCATTGTTGGTGGGAATGTTACAGACTGGTGAAGGGGGTATTCTTTTAGTGACTGAAACCCAACCACAGTCATGTTTGTAGTCAAGGTGTTTAAATAAAGATATTATTATAAATTAAACACTTGTTTTCATATTATATAATACCTTATTCTAAAACAACCACCAAAATAAAGCTCTAAATGTGAGCAAGCTGGAAACTAATATTCACTTGTTAAGTTACTTCAATTGCCATTATGCTGCCTTCTTAATTTTCTTAAACTAAAAATACAAACTATGCTGAATATAAGAATAAGTAAATTAAATTGTTAGAAAAATTACATGAACATTTTCAACCATAGAATTTATGATTTATGTAAGAAAACCATAAGAAAGATTATTTTAAAGAATTGCTCAGCTTGTCAGTTTGTCTTAGGTCCTTACATATAAACAAATTTAATGAAAACACTCTTTTTTGGGGGTGGGGGCACAGGGGTTACTCCTGCTTATGTGCTCAGAAATTGTTCCTGGCTTGGTGGACCATATGGGACACTGAGAGATCAAACCGACATCCATCCTAGGCTGGCGCGGGCCTTACTACTTGCCCCACCACTCTGGCCCCCGAAAACATTCTTTTTTGAGAGTTTTCTTTTTTCTTATTTATTTTTGGTCAATATTTTTTTTTGTTTTGTTTTTGGGCCACACCCGATTGACGCTCAGGGGTTACTCCTGGCTATGTGCTCAGAAATCGCCCCTGGCTTGGGGGGGACCATATGGGACGCCGGGGGGATCGAACCGCGGTCCGTTCCTTGGTAGCGCTTACAAGGCAGACACCTTATCTCTAGCGCCACCTTCCCGGCCCTTGGTCAATATTTTTATTAATGACAAGAACATGGACAACAATAACTCTATAGATAAAGACTTAGTAAGAGAAGTTTGCAAATCTTTGAAGGAGTAGGACCTAGGTTCAATATAACTCTCCATATAAGCTAGAAACTTTTTTTTTTTTTTTTTTTTTTTTTTGGTTTTTGGGCCACACCCGGTGGTGCTCAGGGGTTACTCCTGGCTGTCTGCTCAGAAATAACTCCTGGCAGGCACAGGGGACCATATGGGACACTGGAATTCGAACCAACTACCTTTGGTCCTGGATCGGCTGCTTGCAAGGCAAACGCCGCTGTGCTATCTCTCCGGGCCCTTTTTTTATTAGTCTGCCACATATTTATTTGGTAGCAATGGAAATTAATAGTTCATGATTTATTAAAAAATTTATATAAAACTAAATCATAAAAAGAATTTAGTAAAAAATGAAAGCTCATGTCCCCCAATGTATGTAAGCCAATCACAATGCTTAACTATATGTATAAAGATTTTAAGTGCTCCTCATAAAGGTGGTGATCAAATGAAGCTGAGCCATTGAAGGGGAAGACCACAAGATGGAAAGTTATCAAAGAGTCACCATAATATCAGTTGTAAAATAAAGAAAATGGCATGATACATAAAAGGCCATAATGCAACATAAGATAGACAGCACAACGTTTTCCACACCAGTAATCTATGTGTTATTTTTCCTCTGCTGTGTTCCCTAATTAATTTTTCATAAATGTACTTTTCTTTGTGCATTGCCTTTTTCACAATTCTATTCTAATGCAAGACAACTATTTTACTTTTGCTTTTAAGATTCCTAACAATACTCACCAAATTCAACCTTGAACTTTACTTCTTTTTATACTTGTCATTTTCTTTCTCTTAAACCATAATTTATGAGCTCTGAGGTGTTAAAAGCAGGCACTGTCAATTTCCTGTTCTAGGCTTGCTTTTGCCTAAAAGCAAAAATTGTCAGAGTTGAATCACCGTTGAAAATACTTATAAGCAATTCAGAAAAAGAAGTCTTCCTTAAGCAAAGAGGATTTCTTGAGAAACCACAAATACTTCCATGGAAGGCAACAATTAAAGAATAAGCATAAATGCTATCATAAATTAAAATCATAGCATTCTATTTAGGCATAACATACCTTTTCTGAACTGCAAAATATTCTTTACACATTGAGGAACTAATTTTCTGAGGTCAGCTAGATTCTGTTTAGGAATGAAAAAATATAAATTAGAAGTTAAAAAGAAGAGTATTGACTCATTACAGCATAGCTTGAGTATAGTTTTTTGAGTATGTGAATCTAAATGACAGAACTGCAAAGCTCAAAACTAACCATTTGGCAATAAGTACAAAATCTTACTCAGATCTTACCTGGATGTGTAACTTCCATGGGGGTTCTCCTTAGGTATGCCTGAGAGACCCAGAGTTAATTTGCAAATTTAGTAGCTTCACTTTGAGGCTTTTCAAGCATTGGGTAGAAAGCAGCTGTGAATTTAGCCCTGGGTAGCTGACAGTCTTGAAATCTCCCCCATAGCAAATGGCAAAGCAATACATTGAACTAGAACATACATGTTTGAAGCTACATACTGAGACTCTCAAAAGCAATGTTATTAGGACACTTTGTTGTAATGTCAGAATTAGAGTGCTTGTATATGATTGTTTAGAATAAGTTTAGTCAGAAAATAATTCATTCAACATTTATCGACATACTACTTTATTATCATCAGATAGAATAATGCTTCAAAATCGGCAAAATGGGACCTCAGCCTCAGAGAGATTTAACTCTTTGTGAAACATTTTTGGGGTTAACACAGACTAATGTGTGAAAATAAAGGGCAGAGAAACTACAAGAATTGGACAATGAGCTCTACTTTATTTAAGCTCCTTCACTGACATGACCTATATCTTCAGAGGTAGGTTTTTACAAGAGTACCTAAAAAATCCTGGGCTGTGAGGTTTGAGCTTTAGACTAAAGATTCAAAATAATGAACCAAAGTATCCAAGCAAAAAATTCAGTATCCTGCCACAATACTATACAACAGCACCCAACTATGCCATGCTTCTGGATGATATGATTGCTCATTATACACCTAGATAGTGGGTGGGGGTTCTTGAATATTAAATCTTTCTTGGAAGAAGGATGGCAAGACTTTGTATTATGAGGGAAGAACTCAGCAAACATAGAAGACATAATTCCACATTCTAAATAAGCAACCTTCCATTTTTTTTTTAGTTTTATAAACTTTTAGTTTAGGTTATGCTTTGCAACAGTGCTGACATTGGTGGTCTTGGTGTACAGAGTTTTAACTTAGCTCACTATCAAACTATCCAAGGTCCCCTACCCATGCCCTTGTGTCACCTCCAGTATACTGCTACCATACACACACACACACACACACACACACACACACACCCCTACTCCCTTATTAATCTGATATTCTCAGTTCTGTACTCTAGTGGTATACAGCAATGCTCAATGGTTTTCTACTGGGCCACTGTACAAGAGATGAAACACAACATAAATCTACAAGTTTTAGTTGAATTTGACAAACAATGTTTTTTCAAAATATTTGACATGCATCCTAGAAGAATTTCAAAAGACAAAACCCAATGCCTCAAAAATATCTTCTTTTAATAAAAGAATAAGTGTAACTTCACTATTTGAAACTTTAAATTTAAAAAAGGCGTAATTGTGCTGTTTCTGGTGCTTGACCAAGGTATCTCAGATGAGAGATTATTGCAATGCTAATGATTAACAAGATATTTCCTTTTAAGAGTTCAAGTATTAAGAGTAGTTAGGTATACCTTTGGTTTTTTTCTTGTGTTTTGGAGCCAGAGCCAGTGCTCAAGGGATAGTTTTTGGCTCTATGTCCAGGTTACTCCTTACAGAGGATTGGAGGACCACATGTGGTGCTAGGACTCAAACCTAGATTGGTCACATGAAAAACAACCTTGCCCGTTGTACTTTATTTCCAGACCCCTCTATCTCTATCCTATTTTATTATTTCTTAGTGCTGATAAAATTAAGGTTTTACATTCTTTAATATGAGGGTATCAGAAACCATTCCTTTCATAATCTATTACAGTTTGCACTGCCTCCCAAGTTTGGGAAAACCAACATCATAGCAAATATACATACTCCAGGGAAATCATTTTCTTCTCACAGAGACACTTTTATCCTTAAACATCCAAGCACAAATGCTTAATCCAGGAGTAAGGAACAGGGCTGTGAACACCAAAGAAACCCTGTTCTTTACACAGAGAAAGAAAGCTAGCAGGGAGAGAAGAGCTTTCATAAATGCAGAATTTTATTACAAATACAGCAATTGACATTCAATAGAGACACAGTAGTCTTTCTTTCCCTACAATTTTCAAACAAAACCAAAAGGCTTTTTTCTTTGACGTGGTGTTTAGCTCAAGATATTACAAAATTGGATAACTGTTTTTCTCTGGATCCTTTGGTTACTTTTCAAATAAGGGTAGAATTCTGCAATGGTTAAATATTAGAACTTAACTTGTTTTGGTTATGGCCATACTATACTTCAACTAAGAAATCAAATGTAGTCATCTGCAAATAGAGGTATTATTTCTTTATCAGATTTTTAGAAAGATGCAGCATTTTATTAATTACCAAAGTTTGATATATTCAATAACTCACTTAGGACAGTATATATAATCAACAAAAATGGTAAGTGGTAATAATGATGACACATCATGTTACTCTAAAGTAAATTATTTAAAACAATTCTAACTCTTATTTGTCATATGATGTTGAATGAATTACCTGATTATCTTTCTATCAGTTTTCATGTAAATAAAATGGAAACTAAATAGTATTGTTTTACAGTAGTTAAAAAGAACTAAAATAGTACTAAAACAGTATTTTACTACAGTATCTATTAAGTTCTCTTATATTAACTGTGATTTATTACTATATAATTGATCCGAGAATTATTCCTATCTAAGTGCCCTCAGTTGTGCAACAGATTTGCTCTTTCTGTCAGAATAGCATAGAGTTGGATTTAAAACCAAACATATCTTCTTCCTGTGGTTGGATTTGAAACCAAACATATCTGCTTCCTAGGGTTGATTGTAGATGGTTTGGGAAGCACTTTCTTCCAGTGGGTATCTAAGAGCATTCCTCTACTGACAATGACAACTCACTAGAAACTGAAAAACAATAAAAGCTTTGTCTCAATGCATCTAAAGAATCTTCTAAAAGGCATTACTTTTTTTTTTTTGGTTTATTGTTGTTACATGGCAAATGATTTGCTTTACACCAAGATTCATGTTTGGAAAGACACTTCTTCAGTGTACTTAGAAGTAGACATTTTTCCTCTAACCAAGTGATTTTTATTTATTACTATTACAAGATAAATCATGTGACATCTTGATTGTTATGATTGTTATGTCCCCTTCCAAATGGACTGAACTTTGAGGTAATAGATATTTTATTCACCTTATTTCCCCAAAAACATACATATCATGACTGGATCAAACTGCTGAAATAATATGTTGAATAAATGAAAGGAAGTGTTTTAATGGTTCAATGTTTCAGAACAAGTTTATAAACTACCATATCTTTCACTCTATAAGATGCACCTGACCATAAGATACATATTTATTTATTTTTAAAAATATCTTTATTTGGGCCAGAGACATAGCACATCTGATCCAGGATGGACAGCGGTTCAAATTATGGCATTCCGACAGAGGCAGACTGCACCCAGAAGATTCCACATGCCAGTTCTTCTGTTTCTCTTCAGCTGGTATGTTGGGGACTCCAGGCAGGACAGCTAGCCATAGGCCCCCTGGGCTGACCACTTAATCCAGGGGACTGAGATCCCCCCATGCCAGAGTGGTCTTCAGGGCCACGCCTGGTAAATCAGGCCCTGGGGGGAGAGTGGGGGAGAGAAATTCCTCCCCTATGCATACAGGACCCCATTCAGGACGTTTTTTCTTCCTAGTATTCATTTTCAAAACATACATACTTTTTAACAATCCCCAAAATATTCTTAATTCTTGACTGTTTTTAGGAAAAAATGGAATTCCCTAGATTTGGAGAATAGTATTCAAATTGGTCTCTAAAATTAGTGAATATGTAGACGTGACTTCCTATACAGTGGTCCTCTCTGACTGTCAAGCCTAATCCATAAACAATTCATCTATACATGTTATATAGCCCCTCTGATATATTTCCCCTCCTCCATACCAGAGCCCCTTCTACTCCCTCATCTCCCAATCCGGATTCGTTATCTTCCCCTTAATTAACCCTCTTTACCCTCAGTTCTTTAATTTGTTAGGCACCAAGACTGACCTCTTGCCCCAACAGATTCTGTCTCACACACCCCTACAAAGCTCATTATTACTCCTTAACTCTCACACCCCCAACCATCAGTACTCCACATTTACCCTTTTTACTACACAGTTCTAATCACAGACCAAAGTTCTGCATTGGATTTAACAACCTCCAATCGTTTCAAAAGACATAAAATGGACACATATGTCTTTTGAATATTTTATATGTATTTTCTTTAACAGCTATAACTCTTTTAAATATTCTATTACTGTGACGATTTTACCCACTTTTTATCTTGTCTTCTCTTTGTGAGCTGTTCAATAAGGAATTTTGGTGGAAGAGTCCCTCAGTTTAATGCTTATGATTGAACCATGTCATGGGGATTGTTGGACTTGTTCTTATAGCCCCCATATGCACCAATAATGCCACGTGGCATTGTTCCTTGTTTGCACAGGCACATTAAAATGGGAAAGTACTATACATACAAATAAGTTCTTGTCTAATAGAGATTGGAACATACAAATCTCGTAGTGCAATGGGACCTTACACCCTGAACATTGATATAATGACCTGGCACAGGCCTCAGAAGAATGGGCATCCTCCATTCACCCCTGAATCAGGGAAGCTATGTAGGAAACATCCAAGGTTTTTTATAACAACACCTGGAAGCAATCCTCTACCAGGGAAGACCCTACCACTGCTCTGACATCGACCTTCTTAACACTAAGAAGACTTGACAATAACAATGACCTGCTTACAGGACAGGGTTCTCTGCATTGCCCTTTTTAACTGCCCTTTTTAATTGCCCTTTTAATTGTGAGGTGAAACGAGAGGACGCTCTGCCCCATCCTGATTGCAATATAGGATATGCAGATTCCAGGATCTTTAATACAGAAACATGATACCAACAACAGAGACTGTGTGAAAAATAAAAGTGTAGTGGCACTACAATGACCTGGATTGGACAAACTAGTTTGCCTGGAGCCTAGAGTTGGTCTTATGCCAGGAAACTTCAGGGGTAGGGTCTCCTTGTATTTAGGCCAAGGTTTTTCCTTTCCATGGCCCTCATATTTGGTGGGCCTATGCAAACAATAATTGCCACTCTAACACCGTTTTAACTGTACTCCTTTGAATCTAATCCTTAAGAAAAACAACCCACTTAAACTTTTGAGGTTAACTTAAACTAATATGCATGTGCATGGAAATGTAAAAAAGTACTTTGCCTTCAATGGTTAAGGAGTTACATAAGTTTTATGTCTTTAGATTACTTTGTGTGCTGCTAAGAAATATTATGTACTACAATCTGGGGACTTGAGGGACAAAGTAATTGTACATGGGTTCTGTTTTATTTTCCTTAATGTTAGAATTCTGTTTATGGGTGATTGTCCTTCCACTGTAACTTTACCTTGTCAGACTTGTTTGGACAGTGCTCCTTGAAGAAGTCTTTAGTCTCAATGTAATGGAGTGTTTTACCTACATGTTCTTCTACATAGCTTATGGTTCTGGGTCTGGTATCAGAGTCTTTAATCTTTTTGGGTTTGACTTTTGTGTAGGGTGTTAGATGGAGATCCGAGTTCACATTTTTGCATGTGGTTGACCAGTTGCCCCAGCACCTCTTGCACATAGTTTTTAAATGCTCGCCTCCTCTGCACTCAGGCTTCAACTACAGGCAGCATTTGCTCCTTTGAAGGGAAAAAGTACATCATATGGTATAAAAAAATTCGTAGTTTTTTGAACATAGGCATTATACTAGCATATTTTAGGGTAAATAAATAATTATTGGTTCAAATAGTATAAATTAAAATTATTCAATATTATATAATGCTTAAAATACAATGAAACTGCTGTATCCTTATGATCTTAGTCTTTATTCCGCAGGAAAATCATGACAGTGATTTGTGCACCAATATATATTGGGTGCATTGAGAGGCACATCTAGTGGAACTCGGGGCTTACTCCTGACTCTGCACTCAGAGATCACTTCTGAACAGGCTCAGGAGATCATATGTTATGCCCATGAATGAATCTGGGTCAGCCTCCTACAAGTTGTGTACTGTACTACTTCTCAGAATAACACATTAACTTTTGAAAACTCTGAATTTTAGATTTTTATATTTATTGAATCAAAGTCAAAAATAATTGAGACATACTTCCTCCAGAGATATCCAAGAATTATGTGAGACATCTGGTCTTCTATATTTATACCCCATGATTTTAAACTAATTTTAATTAAAGTTATTATTGACAGAAAAATATCCTTTACTAAACTAACCTTTTATATCAACTAAACCCAATAACACTGTTAAATTATTTTTTATTCCTATGAATGTTCAACTGTTTAATAAAAATAGTTAATTACATTTCTAAGTTTGTAAAACATTTGTCATAAAACAACTCCCTAAGAAATATCTTAACTACATAAACTATGAAGCATGTAATAAGAAAATATTTTATAGCATTATAAATGTTATCAAATATATGGTCACACTGACACCTAATATTATCACTGTCACACCTTGACCAATATCTAAAATGAAGTTTTCTTGTAATTTGTATGTAAACAGTTGGAATTGGGTTAGTTTTCTAATTATAACATAATTGTTGAGGAGATGAGATATAATAAGAAATCCTGCCATATTTTCTTTTATTGAACTCTGCTATCAGGCTGCAATTTTCCTCAACTATTCTAAGCATTAAATCACAAAAATCTCATTTTAGCTTGAGGTTATTCTTGGAAGAAAATGCAGTAGTAAAAATCATCTAGAAAAACACTCCCTAAATATTATGTATCCCCAAAGGGTGTAAAGATGAGTCAAGAAAAGTCATGATATGGTAGCTGATTTGAAATATGTTTTAGATTTATTCACTCATTTTCAGTATTTTATCTTTCCAGTGGCATTTCCTGCAGATTTTTGTATCCATTTCTACTTCATTAAAAAAGAATCAGAGTCATGATATACATAAGCTTGTGAAGTAAATTTCTGAAGTCAGGAGCACTGTGAGGTGGCTTGTCTCTTTTTAGAGGTCATAGATAAGAGAATTGGATTCTGAAGCATAAAGAAATTGGTTTGGGAGTTTTACTCTGGTCTCATTTTAATTAATATGTTGTATATATATATGCATGCATGATATATACATGAGATATAGGCATCCATTTGTGTATGTACGTATTTATACATTTTACAAAAATGAAAGCTGACCTTCAAACCTTCAAGAGAACTTTATAACATGTGATTTCTTCTTTCTGATTTCTTAGAGGGTGAGAACCCAATTTTTGATCCTACCCTACACTTTTTGTGTTATTTTGGAGTCAGTCTCAGTTATGATAAGGCTTTACTTCTGTCTCTGTGCTCAGGGATTACTCCTAAAGGGGACTGAGGAATAATATGGGGTCCTGGATATTAAACCTGGATCAAATTCTTGCAAGGAAGAAACTCTATCCACTGTGTTATCGATCTGGTTCCTACCCTCATTTTTTTAAAGTATAGAAATAGGACGTTTTTATAAAAAATATCTAATTTTTCAGTGCCGGAGAGATAGCACGGAGGTAGGGTGTTTGCCTTGCATGCAGAAGGATGGTGATTCGAATTCCAGCATCCCATATGGTCCCCATCAGAAAAATGATTTCTGAGCGTAGAACCAGGAGTAACCCCTGAGCGCTGCCAGGTGTGACACCCCCCAAAAAAACTCCCAAAATATATAATTTTTCCAATCATTGTTCAGATTTTTCTAAATTGTGAGATTATTAATACAGTTCATACTTTTCCTTTTTATAGAGGTGCCTCGGGGAGGGCAATATAGATGATACTGGAGTGATCCATCCCATAGGCTGTTAGCAATCACCTGCAGGCTTATTCTTAGCAGTCTGGGATGCATTATCTTTATTTTAGGACAAAATCATCTCTTTGGTAAGGTTTTGCTGCCTGGAAATTATTACTATACATTTGTGTATATGGTTTTCTGCTTGGCATAATTCTTATCAGTGATGCTTGGTCCAGTAGTGCTATGAGAAAACAGGACTACCTGGATGTGCTGGGGACCAGCTGCCAGCATTACCACAAGTGGTGTTCTGGGGTCTATGTGATACTAATACTTTGGCTGATAATTTTTAAGGTTTGGTTCTTTTTTTTTTTTTTTTTTTTTGGTTTTTGGGCCACACCCGGTGACGATCAGGGGTTACTCCTGGCTATGCGCTCAGAAGTCGCTCCTGGCTTGGGGGACCATATGGGACGCCGGGGGATCGAACCGAGGTCCGTCTCCTAGGCTAGCGCAGGTAAGGCAGGCACCTTACCTACAGCGCCACCGCCCGGCCCCTAAGGTTTGGTTCTTAAAGTAGATTTATATAACAAATGTCCTGCTGAGTTGCTCACCTATTCAATCCCTAGAATCTCAAATGGTCGCTCAAGCATAATATCTGAGTGGAGAGTTAGGAGTAACCCCTAAAAATCACAAGATGTATCCCCCAAATATCAAAACAAAAGATTTTTGGTTAACATCCTTTTTAGCAGAAAAGAACATTGAAAGCAAGAGGACTCAAGATCACTCTCTATTTGAGAAGAGAGTCAAATTTTCTGATCTGCACACATGTAGCATAAGGACTATACAAACCAAGCTGAAATGTTTGGTTCAAATTATGATTTCAGTAGCTGTGTGGCCCTTGAACATATTTTTCAAGCTTTCTGTGCTTGAGTAGAAAGCAAAAATGATTCTACTATTAATTCCAAAACCCCTGAATATAGTAATTATGTTTATATCTATGTCAGCTCTATACACTCAATCTATTCTCTAATGAGATATTAAGCAAGCTGTGAAAGACCATGTGTACACCAGCCACACAGTTCACAGTCATGAGAAGAGAGAGAAGACAAGTTCCCATGCTGTCAATGCCATGCCAATTTCATCCAGTTACCCACAATCACCATTTCACCAATGGCCCAGCTTTCCACACATCTACTGCTCTCTGCAGAGATTCCAATTTACCAATTTACCAGTTATGCTAGTATTTGGGTTGACATCAAAGGACCTTAATTTTTTTTTTTTTTTGGTTTTTGGGCCACACCCGGCAGTGCTCAGGGGTTACTCCTGGCTGTCTGCTCAGAAATAGCTCCTGGCAGGCATGGGGGACCATATGGGACACCGGGATTCGAACCAACCACCTTTGGTCCTGGATTGGCTGCTTGCAAGGCAAACACCGCTGTGCTATCTCTCCGGGCACGGACTTTAATTTTTTGAGGGTTGCAGTCCCCCAACACCTTCATGTACTTCTGGAAATCTAGCAGCTGAAAACATGCCCCACTAAAGCCACAGTCTCAATCACAGTGCTTTGAAATTTCTGGACTACTCTACCACATATGCAGTTGCACAATAATTTTAAATATTTGAATATTGTCATCCCAATAGGAATATAGCAATTTAGATGCCAACCTGTATTTGAAGCCACCTAATGTCCAGAAACAAAAGACTTAATAGAAACATAGCAACAGGAACTTAGTAAACCTTCTGAAAATGACTTAACGACTTCATTTCAAGCTGCAAAGTTCTCAAATTTCTTTGCTATTTTCTTTCTTTTTTCTTTTTCTTTCTTTCTTTCATTCCTTTATTCTTTATTTTTCTACTTCTTCCTTTTCTTTCCCTTAAAAATAATTTCACTCACACCTACATGGAAACAAATGTATTATGATCAACTACGTAACACATCATCTTTTTTTCTTTTTTTCTTTTTTTTGGTTTTGGGGTCACACCCAGCAGCGCTCAGGAGTTACTCCTGGATCTATGCTCAGAAATAGCTCCTGACAGGCACAGGGGACCATATAAGATGCCGGGATTCAAACCACCAACCTTCTGCATGCCTTACCTCCACTTTGGCCCCATAACACATCATCTTTAAATAAACTAATTTATGTATTAAAAATTAGTAAAATGAACGGTTGTATTGAAGATTGAATTAGTTAAAGTATTTAGAGTTATTGGACCTATAATTCCTATCCAGTATGCCATGATTTTCCTGAGCACTACTGTGGTAAACTTGGAATTGTTCGACAATCTAAGTTTTCAAGGGAAAAAAAAACTTAACTACTTAGTAAATAGATATGATAGGTATTGCTTTTTAACCCAGATGTGCCATAAAAAAAGATTAAGTTTCTAAAAATGCAAGAAAATGAGAACATTTGGAACTTCTGGATTGGAACAAATCATGATGCATAGTCATGCTTTAGATGTCAGCTGTTATTATCAGCCCCACACTGCACTGAGCCTTATATATAAGCTCTTTCAATTCTGTATGATTAATATAGCTAGCATCTGTGTCTGCAAACTGCTTAACTGCTTAAACGAGTTGGGAGAGAGAACAGAGCCAATTTCAGATAAAGATATGAAACTAAGGTTGGCAGATGACTAGTCCTAGAGCCCTCACTCAGCCATGTGGGACTGGAGCTTCCACCTGGAGTGGTTATTTCTTTGAGCCAGCTGGTACCTTATGAAAATAACTTACAACACATCTCTGCAATAGCCAAAATTTTATTTTGCTTCTTATCATGCCTCACCTTCTTTCCTTCAATTATCAACTCATTGGGAAATGTGTAATTTAGCAATTCTAATAAGAGGAATATTCTGCTGATTGGGAAGATAGCCAGAACTAATTTTCCTTTGATGAATTGGGAAGAATCAAAATAAGATCCAACCCAGTATTAGGAATTTCTATAAGCATTTATTTATTTACTTTTGGAAATTGTTAGCCCATGCAGATATGGACCAGAGCTGGATTCCTCTAAGACCTGATCTGATGTCCACCCAGTTCTGTCCTTTTCAAGGAAAAAAATATGCTACTAAAGATTGTCTTTTAAAATTGATCATTTTAAGAAGTGACCATTAGGAGCTAGTGTTGCTTGTTTATATTACTTTCTTGTTTCCACTCAAATATTTGGGGAATTGATTTATTTTTAGTATTTTCACAAAATGCCCTAGGGTAGTATAAGGGACTATTGCATGCTTTCTATTGGGGTATTTCAAGCTACAGGTAAGGGAATCAGGAGGACTAAGACATTTCTGGTGACTTTAAAGATTCATCTCTAAACGTCTGCATTCATCCACCTCTCTCCTTTCTTAGTGCCTAGCCAGGGGACCTTTTTCCTAAAGTCCAGAGCTGAAATACATCTATTACTTGAAGTTTTGTTCCAACACTCGCTGCGTCATGATATCTTATCCAGTCCCTTGTTCCAATTTTGCTTCAATGAATGGTCTTGTTGTCTTCCTGGTTGTGAATGGGTTTCCACTCATTAATCAGTATTAGATTCTTTGTCACAGCAACACTGTACAAACCACTTAAGATGAAGGTGGTAGGAAAAATACTTTTTATTTCCTAATATTATTGCTATTTCTCTATGGAATATTCCAGTGGGCAATCGGGATAAGACCTAACTTCCAGCACTGTGACAGGTATTAAGTGACATGCTGAATACAAAGCCCAATTTTTTTTTTCGGGCCACACCTGTTTGATGCTCAAGGGTTACTCATGGCTAAGCACTGAGAAATTGCCTCTGGCTTGGGGGGACCTCGGGGATCGAACCGCAGTCCTACCTTGGCTAGTACTTGCTAGCGCCTCGCGGGCCCCACAAAGCCCAACTTTTAACCCAACTTCTCTGGCTCATTACAAATGAAGATTTTATTATTCTTAGAAGTGACACAATTTATCACCCAGTGAGAATAAGAAAAAATTTAGAACATGTGGCAGTTAAAAAGAGCTACCAGAATGCCTGCAACCTTATCCTCAGACTGGTAAATGTGCTGTTTTATGAAAAGAAAATTTAAAATAAAATTAGGTTATGAATCTTAAAAAGTGGAGATTGCTAGATTGTCTATATAGATCATTTCCCATCATATGATCAAAAAATCAGATATTACTCAAGCTGATAGAAAAAAAACTATAAAAAGAAGAGATTGGAGACATATAATGTGTAAGTAATGATTTCAAATGCCCTCCCATTAGAGGCTGAGTGGAAAACATAAACAGAAAATCATATTCTATTAGCAAGATCAGGTCCAAGATAACAGTCACCAAGGAAACAAGGACCTCAGTTCTTGAACCATAGAAAATGGTTTAATCTAGAATGTGAGTGAACTGAATGAAGGCAGATACCTTCCCATAGCTCCCAGTCAAAAATAGTTCTTCTAGCACCATTTCCAGCCTTTGCAAAGTAAAGGTCCAACTGTGCCACTCTGAACCCAAACTACTAAGTCAAATCACTGTGAGCCAAACCACTGTGAGATAAAAGTGTATGCCGCTTTAAAACCACTAAATTTATAGTTAGGGCATCCATAAAAACATAGGTAATATCTATGTCCTATATTATCTGGGGTTGGAATTGAATTTAGAGACTTGTAAAAACTTAATTTGCAGAAGTGGAAAAGGTGATAGAAAGATTCTGCCAGCTGCCATGAACAGTGGTTCCTGATTAAGATGCTTGTGCTAAGGTTCTCATATATGCCCACAAGTAGGGACAGGTCTGAGGAACTTCAAAGAGAGTCAAAGATTTGATTCAAGTCCATAAGAAGAGTGACTGTTGGGACAGGGTTCTGAACAAGGAGGGATGACCATTTTGTAAAGGTCATGTAGCAGGTTTCTTCTCAGGTTCTGAGCAAAGAGAACATTTGTAAGAACCACATGGTATTAACCATATGCTAAGTCTTCACAAGTCTATTTCCATTAACATCGCCCCAAGCTACCTGGCCATTCCAGGTAGCCTATTAGGAAAGAACAAGTGAGCAGTAGGAAGGTATCCCTAGATAATAGCCAATTATTTTAAAGATTATAAGAAAGCTGGAACCTCCTTATATCCCTTCCCTATAGAATCTTCTTCATGACCTTGGGTGAGGTTTATTTCCTTCAGGAGATGACCCATGCCAATTTGGGGTCTTTCTGCCAGAGAGATTAAAGTACTAACCTTAAAAATAAAATAAAAATAAAATAAAATAGCAATGGAATATTCATGCCAGTCTGTAAAGTGAACCCTTCCCCAACTTCCTATTTCCCTAAACTCTTCTTTTAATATTTAAAAAGTTTACCTGGCTTACAGGGCCTTCCCCCACTCTGATGGGTGGATAATAAAGAAAATGTGCTGGATGGAGAGAGAGAAGGCACATGGCATAGGCAGCATAGGGCAGGGAGAGCTTGATAGAAAAAGCACATGGTGTATAGGTAGCACATGGCAGAGAAAGGCCATGAGAAAAAATGCAAGGTGACTCCAATGAATATTTTTTCTCACTGCTGTGCATTATTTTTCTGCCATTACCATGCTTTATCAGACCCGTCGGCCTAGGGGGTTAGAAACATGGTGCCTGGGGTCGTCTCACCTACCTGTATGCTCTATATTTTTATTTGTATTTACAAATGGTGCCTGAACAATGACATAGGATCCAGGGATCCAAGAAAAATATAACATTGATGAGTGCCTTGAGTGCCTTGAACCTCTGGTGGTTAATCGTTCCTCACAGCCTCCTCAAATGATGTCTGCAAAAACTGTTCTAATGCTTGGTCCACAGACGTGGATAGAAAAGGAAGTTGAAAACTATAGACTCTTTTTTTTTTTTTTGGTTTTGGGCCACACCTGGTAACGCTCAGGGCTTTCTCTTGGCTATGTGCTCAGAAATCGCTTCTGGCTTGGGGGACCACAGGGGACGGGGACACCAGGGGAGCGAACTTAGGTTTGTACTGGGTCAGCCTAGTGCAAGGCAAATGTCCTACCTCTGCACTATAGACTTATTAATAGTACTCATTGTAAGAATGTTTAGCAACTTATTTTCAAACTATATATGTGTATCTGCAAAAGGTTCTAATGTTTATATTCAGAGAAGTCTAGGACAAAATTTTGTGATATATATGTTATGGAAAAGGCTGATTATTTTGAGTATGATGTATACAATTTAAACATTGATGCTTTAAGTTCTGATCTGAGGTTCCAAACTGAGGTTTCTAGTAGAGAAAAGTAGAACAAAAGTTTTGTAACTTTTCTCTTTTTTTGTTTTGCTTAAAACAAAAAAGATGAAGATGTAAAGTGAACCCTTCCCCCAACTTTCTGCTTTCCTAACTTCTTTTGGTATGTAAAAGCCCACCTGAATTACAGGGCCTTCCTCCACACTGGTAGTGGGGGTCTGGATAATAAATGGAAAGTACTGGTTTTGAGCTGGAGAGAGAGAGAAAGCATATGCAGCACAGGGCAGGAGAGACAGCAGAGAAAGCACATGGCGCATAGGCAGCATATAGAATAGGCAGCACATGGTAAAGATTGCACGTGGCAGATAAAAGCCTCAAGAAACAAAGCAAGCTGACTCCAATGAATATCTTTGCTGTGTATTAATAATACTGCTATGCATTATTTCTCTGCCACTACCTGCTTCATCAGACCTATCAACCTGAGGGATTAGAACACAGTGCCTGGAGAGGTCTCACCTACCCATGGATTCTATATTTTTATTTATACCAGTGAAGCTGTAGAAGAATAAAAAAACATTCTAAATAAGCATTGATCAGAATAAGGAGAAGGAAGAAAAGAAATCTAAATTGGTTCAAGCTTTATAGAAAATTCTACTTTGGGGTATCTAGTTAAAAAGTATGTAACTATTAAGTTGAAAGGATATTTGCATTCATGTGATTCTTTTTTTTTTTTTTTTTTTTTTGGTTTTTGGGCCACACCCATTTGACGCTCAGGGGTTACTACTGGCTATGTGCTCAGAAATCGCTCCTGGCTTGGGGGGACCATATGGGACACCGGGGGATCTAACCGCTGTCTATCCTACGCTAATGCTTGCAAAGCAGACACCTTACCTCTAGCACCACCTTCCCGGCCCCATTCGTGTGATTCTTATGACCAAAGAAGCATTATTCTCAGTAGCCAAAATAAAATAAACTTAAATTCCCATCAACAGATGATTGCTTATAGACTCTGAAGATTTATCTATATAAATATGTAGATACTTGATGAATTAACATCTTTCAACTTAAAAAAATGAAAGAATCATACTTCAGAGGACAAAAATAGATATGGAGTTCATTACACTAAGAGGATTAAATGAAGATATAAAACAATTACCAAAGTGTTTCATTTTATATATATAATAAACGTAATTAAACTAAGCAAACATGCTGTAAAAAAGTAATACAATTCTTAGAACTCAGTAAAAGCTGGTTATTAAAACTGAGAGAAATTAGTGAGAGGAGCCATATATAACATATAACTTCATATATAACTTCATAACATATAACATATAACAATTTCAGTGTAACATATAGTGGGTTGAATATTTATTCCAGAGATTTGAAATTACTAAAACTATATGTTATAATAAATAGGTGATAAATCAATAGTTATTTTAAGAGATAATATGAGGAAAATTATACTATTATTCATATTTTAAAATATTTTAGATAAACTCATATATTAAAGTTAAAATCTGGAAAAATAGTGTATTCAGAAAAATCAAGAATAAAATGAAAACTGGTTAATTGAATGCTCCTCAGAATAGAATAAAAAATCATTAGTGTGATTAACATACTGAGTAGACATGGTTGGATGAGATATTTAGTTAAGCTACAGGTATCAGAGGAATCTAGCACATTAGAGGAAAAGGCAATCCTTTGCTCTTGGCAATGCAGAAACTGGTTATTGTCATAAGCAAAATTCATAGCAAAGAGAGATGAAGGAACAATCTGAGAATGTCTCACTAGCTTCACCTGTTTCTACCATTGGTTAAGAAATAATGCTAAAAGAAACTACAGCACAATGGGAGTTTGTGATATGAAATTTCTGAAACTTCTGAAATTTAGAACACAGCATAGAAAAAAGAATAAATCTGAGAGATATCAGGTAATAAAATGGGAGACAGGGAAGAAATAGGGAAGGAAGGAAAGAAAAAGGGAAATGAAGAAATTTTAAAACTTCTTATTTATAAACATGACAATACATGTGTAAATCATTATGTTTAATTATTTAAACTCATTAAATGATGCTTATACTCTGAAAAAGCACGTAATCTATTCAAATAAACACATGAAATAATCTCCATAGAACTTACACCAAGATATTAATATCAAAAATATCAATAGGTGGCCAGAGAGTTAGCACAGTGGTAGGGCATTTGCCTTGCACGCGGCCTACCCAGGACTGACAGTGGTTCGATTCCTGCCAACCCATATAGTTTCCTGTGCCTTCCAGGAGGTATTTCTGAGCGAACAGCCAGGAATAACCCCTGAGCGCTGCTGGATGTGACCTAGAAACCAAAAGCAAACAAACAAAAAATGAACAGTTAACAAGAGCTTATTAATTACTTTATTGGAGATACAATAATTTTCACAAATGTGTTTGCTACTATACTTTTTCTTTCTTTTTTAAACTTTTACTCCTTTTTCTTTTTTTTTTTTCTATTTATTTTCAATAACTTTGCTTTTACTTTTCTGGAAACAAATGCACTGTGGTCAACTATGTCAACTATTGATGCATATATTTTAATGAAAGTTTGAAAAGTATAAGTGGATGAGGAAATCTAATATAGTAAAAGGGGAGTGCCTAGATAACTGTTGATCCCAAAGCTTAGGGAGTTGAAGAAAGAAGCAAAGAAATCAGGCAGGAAAGAAGAAAATAAGAAAGGGAAACAGGAGAGCTAAACTGCAATCACTGAACTTTGTAATGCACCTGTCTAAGGTGGAAGGCAGATGGTGAAGGGATGGAGGGTGGACGATGATGGTCTGGGAACACTGGTGATAGGAGTTGACACTGGTGGTGGGTTTGGTGCTGAAATATTTTATGCCTTAAACTCAACTATCAATAATGTTGTAAATCATGGTTTTTCAATAGTTTAGTAATCTCAATAACTTATTCCAGTGGCTCCTGAACGCTGAAACAGATGAGATCCCCCTAAAATGTCTATTTTAAAAAATCTATTTAAGCACCATGATTACAAGCATATTTGTAATTGAATTTTAGTCATAAACAGAATAACCCCCTTCACCAGTACAATATTCCCACCACTAATGCCCCCCTCCTACCGCACCCCTACCTATATTCGTGACAGGCATTCTACCTCTCTCATTCTTTAACAGTGTCATGTAGTTGTTCATATAATTATTTCCCTAACAGTGTTCACCACTCTGTGGTGAGCTTTCTGTCCAGAGCAGGAAGAATCTTAGAAGTCAGACAGTACAATATGAAAATGTGTAACTATTTGTTAATATCAGCTTGTATATATTTCCAATAGATGTTAAAAATGTACGATTTTATTTCACAGGTTCTTTTCCCAATGATATTTTATTTGTAATGAGCATGTTTAGGTACTATGTATCTAAACTGTGATCACTAGAAATGTTAAAATAGTAGGGCTAGGAGATAGCACAAGGATTCAGCACCATTAAACACACAAAAAGCTTATTCCCAACACTAGTGGATGTAACACATATATATCTTCCCATATCCCCTAAGCTAAAGTTATACAGCCAATAACTGAAAGTGATAGAAAGAATAATCAATACCTGTCCAGGCAGCATTTGGTTAACTATAGCAGAAAGATGAATATGTTCTAAGTTTATAAATGAATAAAACATGTAAAAGTATTTACAATTTCTGGTCTGAGGTAAAGCTTTAATGCATTTTGATTTAACTTTTGTGCATTGCATTAGAGAGATTTGAGTTAACCTTTTTCAGATAACCAGTTTTCCCATCACCATTTGTTGAAGAGATATTTCTTACTCCATTTGATATTTCATGCTGTTTTATCAAAGATAAAGTTAACATATACCAGATATAAGGACCATGCTTTATACTATACAAGGTTTATGCAGATCTGAAGAGTCATCCAGATGCCTAAATGAAAGGAACCTCCCTTCACATCTCCTGCCTTCTATGAAGGAGAACTGATTGGCAAATGGTGTTCAAGTTTAAGCTCCTTGCTGTTGGACTCTGCTTCATGTCCTTCTTCCTATTGAATACAGGTTAAACTGAAAAAATATTAATTTCTTTCTTCTTCAGTTTCTGGACACCAATTATTTTCAATTTCTTAATAGTGTGTGTTAATAGGGATGGAGATTTGTATCCCCAATATACAAAAGAATGAGTGTTAGTAAGAAAAAGGTGTGAGTAAAAGGATGTCCTTCCCCATAATGCCCACCCTGAGATATTGGGGCATTCCTTGTGGTGTTTCAATCCTGGCCTTATTGTATCTTACATTATTTCTCAAATTACCTGTTGGCTAGAAGAGTAATGTGTCCTAGAGGGTCCTTGTTCCGTGGTGTGTTTCCACTCTGTCTCATAATATAAGAGAACCTAAGTTAAAATCTAAGTCTGTTATGCATCCCCAAAGCCATCCCATGGGAGGGAGATTAAAAAGAAATTCAGAACAAAAATATTCAAATACAGTGCTAAGCTCACTGATGATATAGAAATAGTCTCTGTAAGCATTCTTTAAAAACACATTATAAAAGTAGAAGTCAAAAATATTGTGGGATCTAATCTGCAAAAGTTACTACATACATGTGGGTTACAAAGATGAGCAGACAAACATTGCAAGAACACACTCAAACCATTAAACAGGAATTTCTGTTCATAGGCCTATGTGTTTTGGGTAACATCAAGGTCTTAATAATTAGGAAGTGAATGTTACCACATATATCTCTGTTTTTATTACCTCGGTTCTGTCTTCTCTTCTCATTATGTCCATCTCTCTGGAGAGATAGACAGTGAAAAGTATTCTATCTCAACTCCATCACATTTTGTTTACTTCTCTTTTTGCTATACCAGCAGAGCTCATAGACTATTCCCCACTCTGTTCAAGAATAAATCCTGGTATCAACAGTTTTGGTATTGATGATTCCAACTGTTGTAGATAAAGCAGTGACTTAATGCCTATATAATCTCTAAAAGAAAAAAAATGCCAATAAATAGAAAAAAAAGGAGGTATGAATGGAGGAAACATACATGATTAATAAGGATGCCCAGCCAGAGGAAACAGAATCCAAGACCTCTCAAAGGCAAAAGGGGGAAGGAAAAACAGAGCAAGAAGTAGTGAGGTTGAATATGTCCCAAACCAGGCAGACATAGAGAGCCAGAAGGTTCCCAGAAGTTGAAAAAGTAAAAGAGTGACCCATGGTAGAAAGGTTGGACACAGGAAGTCTGGCAAGGTCTCTTGCTGAATCCAGCGATAGATCTTATTCATAGTCCCCCAAAGATGCTATTCTCTGTGTTCTTTGGCAATAAAATTAAAACACAGAAAGAGAAAACTACTGAAAGTCTGAGTAAAATTTTCATAAAGCTATAAAAGCAAATCAGAAAACATAAAAAATTATATGTTGTTAGAAAAATATTATGGAGAAAATTCCTTATGGACTCAGAGCCTCTCAGTTATAGATTTAGGCAGTAGAGGGAAGGAAAATCCTACCTAAGGATTGTTCCTTCTGTGCCAAGAGAAATAGAAAGCAAGATGATGTGCTAATGTGGGTTCTGATTCTTGGCTGCTCTTCCTGCACCTTTGACATACTAATGGCAGAGTGGAAAGTGGCGTGGTCAGACAGTCTTAGAGATAAGAATACAGAAGGCCCATGCTACTTGTTTGGTTTTTGTTTTCTGAAACTCAGAGGACAGTCATGCACTTACAACCACATAGGAAGGCAAATATGAATTAGAAATGGAGCATGGCATAGCCAGACCACATATATCTCTCTGTCTTTATTACCTTTTTTTTTTTTTTGGTTTTTGGGCCACACCCAAAAACGGTGCTCAGGGGTTATTCCTGACTGTCTGCTCAGAAATAGCTCCTGGCAGGCACGGGGGACCATATGGGACACCGGGATTCGAACCAACCACCTTTGGTTCTGGATCGGCTGCTTGCAAGGCAAACACCGCTGTGCTATCTCTCCAGGCGCTGTCTTTATTACCTTTATTACTTCTATCTTCTCTTCTCATAATGCCCATCTCCCTAGAAAGATAGTGATAGGTATCCTATCTCAACTTCATTACATTTTGTTTACTTCTCTTTTTGCTACATCAGCAGTGTTCATAGCCTACTCCCAACTCTGTGCTCAAGAATAAACCCTGGTATCACATATGAGGTGATCATGAATTGAACTGCTGTAGACAAAGCAAGTTCCTTACTGCCTATACTATCACTCAAGGCCCATAAAGCATTTCTTTTTTTAAATATTTTTTCTTTATTTAAACATCTTGCTTACAAATATGATTGTGATTAGGTTTCAGTCATGTAAAGAACACCCTTCACCAGTGCAACATTCCCACCACCAATGTTCCAAATCTCCCTCCATCCCACCACAATCCCACCTGTACTCCAGACAGGCTTTCCAGTTCCCTCATTCATTCACATGATTATGGTAGTTCTCTGTGTAGTTATTTCTATAACTGCACTCACCACTCTTTGTGGTGAGCTTCATGAAGTGAGCTGGAAGTTCTAGCCCTCCTCGCATTATCTCTGAGGATTGTTGCAAAAATGACTTTTATTTTTCTTAAAACCCATAGATGAGTGAGACTATTCTGCATCTCTCTCTCTTTCCCTCTGACTTATTTCACTCAGCATGATAGATTCCATGTACATCCATGTATAGGAAAATTTCATAACTTCATCTCTCCTGACGGCTGCATAATATTCCATTGTGTATATGTACCACAGTTTCTTTAGCCATTCGTCTGGTGAAGGGCATCTTGGTTGTTTCCAGAGCGTGGCTATTGTGAATAGTGCTGCAATAAATATAGGTGTGAGGAAGGGATTTTTGTGTTGTATTCTTGTGTTCTTAGGGTATATCCCTAGGAGTGGAATAGCTGGGTCGAATGGGAGCTCAATTTCTAGAGTTTGGAGGAATCTCCATAATGCTTTCCATAGAGGTTGGACTAGATGGCATTCCCACCAGCAGTGGATAAGAGTTCCTTTCTCTCCACATCCCCACCAGCATTGATTGTGTTCATTCTTTGTGATGTGCGCCAATCTCTGTGGTATGAGGTGATATTTTATTGTTGTTTTGATTTGCATCTCCCTGATGATTAGTGATGAGGAGCATTTTTTCATGTGCCTTTTGACCATTTGTATTTCTTTTTTATCAAAGTGTCTGTTCATTTACTCTCCCCATATTTTGATGGGATTAGATGTTTTTTTTTCTTGTAAAGTTCTGTCAGTGCCCTGTATATTTTGAATATTAGCCCCTGATGACTAGTGATGAGGAGCATTTTTTCATGTGCCTTTTGACCATTTGTATTTCTTTTTTTATTATTTCTTCTCCCCATTTTTTAATGGGATTAGATGTTTTTTTTTCTTGTAAAGTTCTGTTAGTGCCCTGTATATTTTGGATATTAGCCCCTTATCTGATGGGTGTTGGGTGAATAGTTTCTCACACTCAGTGGGTGGCTCTTGTATCCTGGGGACTATTTCTTTTGAGGTGCAGAAGCTTCTCAGCTTCTTTCTGTTTATCTCTCTTTATCTCTGCTTCCACTTGTTTGGAAAATGCAGTTTCCTCCTTGAAGATGCCTTTAGTCTCAATGTCATGGAGTGTTTTTCTGATGTGTTGTTGTATATACCTTATGGTATCAGGTCTGATATGAAGGTCTTTAATCCATTTGGATTTTACCTTTGTACATGATGTTAACTGGGGGTCTATGTTCGTTTTTTTTTTTTTTGTAAGTGGCTATCCAGTTCTGCCAGCACCACTTGTTGAAGAGGTTTTCCCTGCTCCACTTAGAATTTCTTGCTCCTTTGTCTTAACTGAGATAGGATAATAAAATCAATGTAGAATGCACCAAAAATAAATATTAAATGCAGTTTTTACTTGCTGGTTGATAAATCTAATATAAATTGGTATCATGAAATATTCTCTGACAGAGCCAAAATTTTGCTCGATAAACTGTGTGCCTGGTCTTTTCAGCTGGAGTTGTGGATAAGAGACTCTCCTGGGCCCCTTAAGCTTGGCAGACATTTTGGGGCTTCCCCAGGCTTGCTTCAACCTGGGAACTTTAATCTTCTTTGGCATTCATCCCCTGATGCCTTGCCTCAGCTGAGGTGAGTGTTTGGGGGCCGGAGTTGTGGATAAAGCTGACTGCTGGGCCCCCTAGGCTTGGCAGACATTTTAAAGCCTCCCCCAGCTTGCTTCAACCTGGGAACTTTGATCTTCTCCAGCATTAATCCCTTAAAGGTGTGCCTTGGCTGAGGTGTGTCTTTTTGGCCAGAGTTGTGGATAGGAGACTCTGCTGGGCCCCTTAAGCTCAGCAGACATTTTGGGGCTTTCCCAGGCTTGCTTCAACTTGGGAACTTTGATCTTCTGACATTCATCACCAGTTAAGAGACACAGAGTGGCTAAATGGATAAAAAAAAAGATCAACCCAACCTTCTGCTGCCTACCGAAACGCACCTGAATAGTCAGAATAAACATAGACTCAAAATCAAAGGCTGGAGGAAAATCATTCAAGCAAACAACACCCTTAAAAAAGCGGGGGTGGCCATACTAATATCAGATGACACAAACTTTATACTCAGAAAAGTTGTAAGGGACAAAGATGAATATTATGTACTAATCAAGGGTTTTGTACTGCAAGAAGAAATCACTCTCCTAAACATATAAGTACCCAGAGGGACCAGCAAAGTATTTAATACAATTGTTGACAAATCTGAAGAAGGATATCAATAATAACACAATAATTGTGGGAGACCTCAACACAGGCTTGTCAACACTTGATAGGTCAACCAAATGGAAACCCAACAAAAATATACTAGACCTGAAAAGAGAAATGGAAGAAAGAGGCCTGGTAGATATATATAGGGCACTCTATCCTCAGAAACCTGGATACACATTCTTTTCCAATGTACATGGGTCATTCTCCAGGATAGACCACTTGCTGGCACATAAAACATACCTCCATAAAATCAAAAAGTTAAAAATTTTGCAGGCTACCTTTGCTGACCACAAGGCTCTGAAATTAGATGTGAACAACAAAGGGACACAGAAGAAAAAATTTAACACCTGGAAGTTAAACAGCCTCATACTGAATAACCAGTGGGTCCGAGATAAAATCAAGGAGAAAATCAAAAGGTTCCTGGAAACAAATGACAACAGAGACACAAACTATCAGAACTTATGGGACACAGCAAAAGCAGTACTGAGAGGAAAATTTATAGCTTTGCAAGCACATATCAGGAAGGAAGAAGGAGCTTACCTGAGTAGCTTAATGACATAGCTAATAGAACTAGAAAGTGCTCAACAAAAGGACCCAAAAAATAGGGAGACAGAAGGAAATAACAAAGCTGAGAGCAGAAATCAACGAAGTGGAAACCCAAAAAGCAATCCAAAAGATCAATGAAAGCAGAAGTTCGTTCTTTGAAAAAATAAACATGATTGATAGACCATTGGCAAAACTCACAAAGCAAAAGAGAGAGAGAAACTTGATAACACGTATTAGAAATGAAAAGGGGGAGATCACTACAGATACTGCAGAGATTCAAAGAGTATTCAGAGAATACTTTGAGAAACTCTATGCCACTAAATATGAGAACCTGGACGAAACGGATAAATTTTTGAACTCATATAACCTTCCATGGTTGAATAAAGAAGATGTAGCATATCTAAAAACCCCATCACTATTGAGGAAATTAAAACTGTAATCAAAAATTTGCCCAAAAACAAAATCCCAGGCCCTGATTGATTCACTAATGAATTCTTTCAAACCTCTCAGGAGGAACTACTACCAATCCTGGCCAGGCTCTTTTATGAAATCGAAAAAAACAGGAACTCTTCCAAATAGCTTTTATGAAGCCAACCTCACCTTAATACCAAAACCTGATAGAGATGCTGCCAAAAAAGAAACATTACAGACCAATATCCCTGATGAACACAGATGCCAAGATCCTCAACAAAATCCTAGCGAACAGGATCCAGTGCCTCATCAAGAAGATCATTCACTTTGATCAAATAGGTTTCATCCCAGGGATGCAAGGCTGGTTTAACATCCATAAATCTATCAACATAATACACAACATAAACAACAAGAAAAATAAAAATCACATGGTCATATCAATAGACGCAGAAAAAGCATTTGATATGGTTCAACACCCATTCTTGATGAAAACTCTCAGCAAGATAGGAATAAAAGGAACCTTTCTCAATCTAGTTAAAGCCATCTACCAGAAGCCAGTGGCAAATATTATCCTCAATGGAGACAAACTAAAATCCTTCCTTCTAAATTCTGGCACAAGACAAGGCTGTCCTCTCTCACCACTCCTATTCAACATAGTACT
The DNA here is from genome assembly GCF_024139225.1 of Suncus etruscus. NCBI lineage: Eukaryota > Metazoa > Chordata > Mammalia > Eulipotyphla > Soricidae > Suncus > Suncus etruscus. The sequence goes on along the minus strand of NC_064857.1, from coordinate 112,949,569 downwards.
GGAAGTACTTGCTATAGCAATTAGGCAAGAAAAAGATATCAAGGGAATCCAGATAGAAAAGGAAGAAGTCAAGCTCTCACTGTTTGCAGATGACATGATACTCTACTTAGAAAACCCTAAAGTCTCTACCAAAAAGCTTCTAGAAATAATAAATTCATATAGCAAAGTGGCAGGCTACAAAATTAACACACAAAAATCAATGGCCTTTTTATACACTAATAATGATAGGGAAGAAATGGACATTAAGAGAACAATCCCATTCACATTAGTGCCACACAAACTCAAATATCTTGGAGTCAACCTGACTAAAGATGTGAAGGATCTATACAAAGAAAACTACAAAACACTGCTCCAAGAAATAAGAGAGGACATGCGGAAATGGAAACACATACCTTGCTCTTGGATTGGCAGGATCAACATCATTAAAATGGCAATACTTTCAAAAACATTGTACAGATTTAATTCAATTCCTCTAAAGATACCCATGACATTCTTCAAAGAAGTGGATCAAATACTTCAGAAATTCACCTGGAACAATAAACAACCTCGAATAGCTAAAGCACTCCTTGGGAAAAGGAATATGGGAGGCATTACTTTCCCCAATTTTAAGCTGTATTACAAAGCAATAGTTATAAAAAACAGTATGGTATTGGAATAAAGACAGACCCTCAGATCAGTGGAATAGGCTTGAGTACTCAGAGAAGGTTCCTCAGACATATAACACCTAGTTTTTGATAAAGGAGCAAGAAATCCTAAATGGAGCAAGAAAAGCCTATTCAACAAGTGGTGTTGGCACAACTGGTTAGCCACTTGCAAAAAAGCAAACTCAGACCCCCAGCTAACACCATGTACAAAGGTAAAATCCAAATGGATTAAAGACCTTGATATCAGATCTGAAACTATAAAGTATATAGAACAACATGTAGGTGAAATACTCCAGGACATTGAGACTAAAGTTATCTTTAAGCAGGAGACAACATTTTCCAAACAAGTGGAAGCAGAGATAAACAGATGGGACTATATTAAGCTGAGAAGCTTCTGCATCTCAAAGGAAATAGTGCCCAGAATACAAAGGCCACCCACTGAGTGGGAGAAATTATTCACCCAATACTCATCAGATAAAGGGCTAATATCCAAAATTTACAAGGTAGTGACAGAACTATAAAAAAAAAAACTAACCCCATCAAAATATGGGGGGAAGAAATGAACAGACACTTTGAAAAAGAAGAAAGGCAAATGGCCAAAAGGCACATGAAAAGATGCTCAACATCACTAATCGTCAAGGAGATGCAAATCAAAACTACTATGAGGTAACACCTCACACCACTGAGATTGGCACAGATCACAAAAAAGGAAAACAAGCAGTGCTGGCAGGGATGTGGAGAGAAAGGAACTCTTTTTCACTGCTAGTGGGAATGCTGTTTAGTACAACCTTTATGGAAAGCGATATGGAGATTCCTTCACAAACTGGAAATTGAGCTTCCATAGGATCCAGCTATACCACTCCTAGGAATATACCCGAGGAACACAAAAATGCAATACAAAAATCCCTTCCTTACTCCTATATTCATTGCAGTGCTATTTACAATAGCCAGACTCTGGAAACAACCAAGATGCCCTTCAACAGATGAGCGGCTAAAGAAACTGTGGTACATATACACAATGGAATACTATGCAGCCATCAGGAGAGATGAAGTCATGAAATTTTCCTATACATGGATGTACATGGAATCTATTATGCTGAGTGAAGTAAGACAGAGGGAGAGAGAAAGATGCAGAATGGTTTCACTCATCTATGGGCTTTAAGAAAAATGAAAGACATTTTTAACAGTATCTTAGAGACAAGAGAGATGAGGTCTGGTAGGTGCAGCTCATGACATGAAGCTCATCACATAGAGTGATGAGTGCAGTTGCAAAGATGACTACACTGAAAACTATCATAACAATGTGAATGAATGAGGGAAGTAGAAAGCCTGTCTTGGGTACAGGTGTAAGGGGGTGGGGAGGAGGGAGATCTGGGAAATTGGTGGTGGAAATGTTGCACTGGTGAAGGGGGGTGTAATCATACAACTATAATCATGTTTGTCATCACGGTGTTTAAAGAAAGATAATTATAAAAAAAAAACCTGTGTGCCTGCTTTCCTCACAAGAGGCCCAGATTTGATCCCTGGTATCAGGTGATCCCCAGAACATTGTCGATAAAAGCTCATACACCACCAGGTTGTGATCCAAAATACAAAATTTTTCTGTGATAAAATATAGCATCAAATTATACAGATTTAAATTTTAAAAATAAACAGAAAGAAAGTAAAGAAAGTAAAAGGGATACCCTGACACATAAAAGTGTTTGTGGGTATACATTTAGTTGTGTTGTTATTGTATTTTCTGGAGTTTAAAAAGTTTTTTTTGATTGTTTTAAGATTCAGATCACATCTAGGAGTACTCAGGACTTACTTCTGGCTCTTTACTCTGGAGTCACTCCTGGAGGTGCTTCTGGGACCATTAGTTATGCACAAGGAAAGTGCCATTTATACCTTTACCATTTATCTGGCCCAAGATTATTTTTAATAGGTTCTAGAACAATAGTAAAGTGAGTAAAGTTTTTGCCTTGCTTGAAGCCAACTTGAGTTCTATCCCCAGCACCCTATAGGTTTCCCTGACAGGAGTGATCCCTGAGTGCAAATCTAGGAGTAAAGCCGAGCACAGTCAGGTGTGGCCCCAATAACGAAAAAAGTTATATAAAGTTTCATGTACTTCAAAACATTGTCTTCAAAATACAATTTAACAAACAACAACATACAGTTACATTAGGTTGAACAAAATTGTAGCACTTCAAAGTTATAAGTAATTCCTTGGGTTAAGGAAAAAAGGGGACAGGGTGATAGCATAGCAGTAGAAAATTTGCCTTACATGGGGTCAACCGGAATGATCCCAGGTTCAATTCCTGGCATCCTATATTGTTTCCCAAACCTGCCAGGAGTGATTTCTGAGTGTAGAGCCAGGAGTAACCCCTGAATGCTGCCAAGTGTGCAGCATATATTCTATGAAGAAAATAATATATTCTAGGAAACTGTGAAAATAATATCAATTTTTCAATATAAATCTACAGATATATTCATAGAAAAATGGTTGCCTTAAACATAAAATAATTAAAATAAATATTAAGCATTTAATACATGGGATCATATAAAGAACAGCATAGTTGAGGCAGAGAGAGCTGATAAATAATAGTTTAAGCAAAAGCAAATGCATTTTACAAAAATATTTTAAAAAATTATTGAACAAATTCACAAAAATTATTTTATTTTAGGCATACTGTATGAAAGAAGCAAGCTATACCATAAGTTGCAGTTAATATGAAGATGACTATGTAGGAGATCATAATTGTTTCTCATTCCATCTCTCTTTTTGAAAGCTTTTTTCCCAAGAGCTTTCTGCACCTTTCAAAGAGGGTGAACTTCCACCCACCCACTTTAACCTAATTTTCTGAGAAATCAAATGTTGTGACATCCATCAAGAAGCCAACATGATGATTAATCTGAGCACCTTCTTTTCTCTCCCTAGTCCCATTTCCTACTCCTACCTCATTAAATAAATATAAATCTATATTTATATCCTAACTATAAAGGGCATTTAGAGAGTCATAATGAAGTGCAGCAGCTATAAGCGAAGTTGCTTCAATAATGTGAACAGCATCGTGCCTGGTATCAGTTTAAAGTGCGAGCTCATTCCTTTAAGAATCAAAGCAGGTAAAATGTCTACTAGCATGTAGACCCAGAGAAATATAGTACCTGAGGTAGCACCACTGCTTATGGTAAAAGATCAAAATCTCACTGGAACTTAAGGTACTTGTTCCTAAGCCCATTCTTACACACCCTTCTTTATACTGTTGGAAGATGCAAAGTTGTATGCATTCTCCAAAGAAATTGCAAACACAAACAGTTTAAAGATATAAAACAAAATTGGAGTTTTGAGTAAAATGCCATTTGATTTTTTAAAGTACTAATACAGGAAGGATAAAGTTAGCTTGTTCTGGGGAAGGAGACATTTATAGCAAGGAAATTATTCTTTATCAAAAAAGAGGACTGCAAAAAACTCCAACAAAAATATCTACAAGTACTTAATGGATAGTCAAAGGTGTTTATGAGGTTGAAAAAATAGAGAGGTGGTAACAGAGGAACATTTCCCTCACATAGGCAGTATATGCTAGTGAATAGTTGTTAAAGCAGCTTTAAAAAAGGTCATGCAGACAAGGTATGGGCATAGTTCAGTTTGGAGGAATGACAGAATAAGTTGGAGGTTATTTTTAATGATCTGGCTCCAATGGCAAAGAAAAAAAGTGTGACAATATTAAAGTAGTAAGTTCCTGCACCAAAAAAGTATAACAAATCTAAAATAAAGATAATCTGTTGAGTAGGAGAAAATATTTGCACATCATTCAATTAAGATATGTGCTCAGTACACACACATATATTTATACCTTAAGAATGGTAATATGTATATCACATATATCATGTATATGATAAAATGTTACTTTGCTGTAAGGATGAGATTTTTGCCTTTTGCTAATTTGAAAGAGGTATCATATTAAATAAAATAAGTAAGAATAAGGAAGACAAAGATTTATGGGGACACAACCATTTAGTTGTCCCAGTAACAGTAAAGCTTATGTAAAACTACATGACCTAATAATGCAGAAGCATCTGTGAGTCTAATCTAAGTAAAATGGGAAGCAATGGTTACTTAAAAATAAGGCATTTCCAAAAAAACAAACTTGTGACTTCCAGAAGTACAAGGGCAAGGTAATTTTCAAATTGTCACTTCAGGAAATCACAGACTAAGTGTAGATTCAAGCAAAATTTTTATGTTCTAAAAGTCATTAGAAGAAGGAAAGGAAAAGAAGGAAGGTGGAAGAGAAATACTTCTTATTAAATTTTTCAACATGGTCAGGATATACCTAATAAATAAGAAGTAACTAGAAAGTAGTAGAGGAACAGATTTTGACTCTAGATGATGCTCATAGACCACATCACAGTCAAAATATGAGAATTTCACATCAGGAATGAGTCCTGGGAAAGGTATGAACAACCTTGGAGTTCAGAACACTCTCATTTATGTCAGATAAACAAGAAGTATTTGGCCTTTCAAATTGTAAAGGGTCAGAATAACTGTTACTCAGAAAATGGACCTGCTGAAATAATTTTTCATTCAGTTTACTAACAATCTTGTCCTTGCCTTTCTCTAATTAAAAAACTTTCCATTTTGTGCAACCCCTTGAAATACTGTTCATTTGCTGGTACCATGGTCACATTCAGAATTTTTTAATACAAAATATAAGTTTAAGTATTTTGCATATATTTTTATTCAAAATCTTTAAAACTACTTTTTGCAGTACAAAGGGAAATAATATATCTGTACATAATATTGTGGTACAGACTCTCATAATAAATGCGTAAAGCAGAAACTTCTTTTCAACTTCATTTTATTTGCTGAGGTTAAAATTCTTATTCCAGAGGCAAAGCTTTTCTTTGTAGATTGTGACCACTTAAATAAAAAAGTCTCCAAAAGGTATTTGACCACCAAGGGACTGCTTTTGAGAAAGTTTTCCTAGTAGAAATGAAGCTACATTTCATGTATAGAGAAAGAAAAAGGAGAGTGGAAGGCAAAGAATAAATGCGGGGATTGGAGTATAATAGGTATAGACTTTCACACAAATGTTCTGGGTTTGATTTCCATTACCCAGAGGGTTTCTTGAGCCTTGCCAGGAATGATCCCTAAGCCCCTAGTAACACCAGATTTGACCAAAAAGCAAAATAAAAAATAAATGGATAGATAGGTAAATAAATGCCTCAAAACAAAACTAAGAAAATCCTGCTTCTTTAAAATAATTAAGATGTTATAATATTTTAAAAGAAGTTTAGCGGCTGGAGTGGTGCACAAGCGGTAGGGCATTTGCTTTGCACACTCTAACCTAGGATGGCCCGCAGTTCAATCCTCCGGTATCCCCTATGGTCCCTCAAGCCAGGATCAATTTCTGAGCACAAAGCCAGTTATCACCTAAGCATCACCAGGTATGGCCCAAAAACAAAGAAAAAGTTTATATATTATTTCCCTGTGGTAATTTAAAAAATGCCAATATCTGTAGCCCAGGATGTTTTGTTATCAAGACTAAAGGACATTGGTCAATTAATTAGTCCATTAGTTAATCCATAGTCCATTTGTTTGTGCTTTAGTGGAAAAGGGCAAATGTAAGTTGGATCATTTGTGAAACAGTGGCAGAATTCTGTGGAAGTTGAATCAGCTTACATTGGTCCTTTTGTTTGCATTTGGGGCGAGTCAATAATCAATAATGGTCAACTGGTCCCTGTATCACTGGGCACTAGTGATAAAAGGGACAAACGAGCAGAGAAAGAGAACCTAGGATGCTGGTTTTCTTCTATCTTAGCATATAAATATTGATGAAAGAGCCTCACAAACACACACAATTAGGAAAAGTTGCCAAGGCCTATGACCAACCTGCTTTGATTTCTGGAGGTTTTTGGAAGTTAGGTTCATTAAGACATATGGAGTAGTTTTTCATCTTAAAAAGTGCTTTTTTTAAAAAAATATTTTATTGAAACCATTGTGATCTAAGATCTAAGATCTACATAGTTGAATTTCAGGTAAACAGAGAATCAGGGCCATTCCCACCACCAGTGTTGACCTTTCTCCACCAATAATTCCAGAGTGCATACTATACCTTTGCCCCCTGGCCTAGCAGTATAACATGTCCATTTAAGTTTAGATTGTTAAAGTTTAGGACTCTTGATTCTATTGTTATTGACTTTGGCTTGGATATTTAGTTCTGTCCTTTTTTCTCCAGTGCACCTGAGACCACTTGGCTCCCAGCTTCCATTCATTTTTTTTTGTTTTTCTTCTTAATTTTATAGAACAATGCAGAAATGTGAGGAAAAAAAAAAAACAAAAAAAAATTATACCCTAAGTTTTTATGAAAAACGCAAGAGCTCCTATTTAAAAAATAAAAATAATGAAAGAAAAATCAACAACAAAAAAGTGGCAGGATTTTTGCATAGGTGCAGCAAAAGTTGGGGAAAATAGAAAGGGAAAATCTTTTGGCCTAATGATAGGAAGATCCTATCCATGAGGCATCCTGCCATAAGACCAACTACAGGTTCCAGGTTTTGAGAGGTCAAGAGAACTCTATTGGCTGAGCACTTTAATTGAATGGGAGAAATCAAGGTTTACACTCTGAAATGGCAAATAGACTCTGAACTCTGCCAGGTGTGGCCCTAAAAACAATATGATTAGGGCCAGAGAGATAGCACAGCAGTAGGGTGTTTGCCTTGCACAACTGACCTGGGTTTGATTCTCAGGTTCCTATATGGTCCCCAGAGCCAGGAGTGATTTCTGAGCTCATAGCCAGGAGTAACCCCTGAGCGTCATCAGGTGTGACCCAAAAGTAAAAAGAAAATTAAATAGAAATTATCTTAAATCACTTCTACGCCTGTCTGCCTGTGCTTCTGAATCCCCGAAGGTTTCCTCAGAGGCCTAGGGAGTGCACCCCCCAAAAACTGCATTTTGAAGCTGCTGAGTAAGTACATTCTGGCTGAGGGTGTTGCTGTTCAATAAGCTGAGGTCTCTGGCCTGTGGAGACTCCGCCCTACTGTGCCTTTGTTCACTCTGAGGACTTCAAGGGAAACTTCTTCTATGCCTGTCTGCCTGTGCTTCTGAATTCCTGAAGGTTTCTTCAGAGGCCTAGGGAGCGCACCCCCAAAAAACTGCATTTTGAAGCTGCTGAGTAAGTACATTCTGGCTGCGGGGGTCGCTGTCCAATAAGCTGAGGTCTCTGGCCTGTGGACGTTCCACCCTGCTCTGCCTTTGTACACTCTGAGGACTGTCAACTAGAGGCAGCAGAAGAGTTCACTTCACGGCTGCGCACTTTTTCTAACCAATGAACCCCACCACAACACGCAGAAAAAACCACAATACAATCGTGACAATGGGGAAACCTCGCAGGCAAACACCATCCACAGAGAATGAAGATGAAAGCTCAGATGACCTAATAAATTCCAACCACCTGATTAACCTTTCAGATAAGGAGTTTAGAATAAAAATATGAAATATGTTCGTAGAACTCAAAAAAAGCATAGATCGATCTGAAGAGAACACAAAGACAGAAATCAGAAAACTCCAAACTGAAATAACAGATCTGAAAAACACTGTTGCTGAACTGAAAACCTCAATGGATAACCTCGCCAACAGGGTATCAGCAGCTGAGGAGAGAATCAGAGTACTGGAAGATGTGATGCAGAAAAACTCAACACAATAGAAGAAATTGGAAAAGAATATTAAAAAAAAACGAACAGGCAATAGAAAAAGTACTCAAGACATGCGAACAGATGAAAATAGAAGTCTTTGATAAACTCAACAGAAACAACGTAAGAATCATTGGAGTCCCAGAAACTCAAAAAGGAGATCTCCAGGAAGAATCAACTGTCAAAGACATCATTAAAGAGATACTCCCAGAGTGAAAGACTACATGCAATCAAATCCTGCATGCCCGAAGAGTACCATCTAAAAGAGACCCCCCCCCAAAAAAAAACCCAAGACATATCCTCATTACAATGACAAATCCCATAGATAAAGATAGAATACTGAAAGCAGCAAGATCAAAACGGGAAATTACATTCAAAGGAGGATCCCTAAGACTTACAGCAGACATGTCACAAGAAACTCTCAAGGCCAGAAGACAGTGGTGGTATATTGTGACAAGACTGAATGAAATGAATGCCTCACCAAGAATACTGCACCCAGCCCGACTCACATTCAGGTTTGAAGGAAGAATACACAGCTTCATAGATAAACAGCAGCTCAGAAACTTCACAGATGATAAACCATCCTTAAAGAAAAAACTGCAGGTCTACTCTAAGACAAGAGAGACCAACAAACACAGCAAACTTATCTACAAAGATGACATTAAACCCTATGACAATCAACTCTCTCTCAATGTCAGTGCATTAAATTCACCAATTAAAAGACACAGAGTAGCAAAATGGGTCAAAAAGATGAATACAAACCTTCTGCTGCCTACAAGAAACACATCTGAATAGTCAGAACAAAACATAGACTTAAAATCAAAGGCTGGAGGAAAATCATCGAAGCAAACAACACCCTCAAAAAAGCTGAGGTGGCCATATTAATATCTGATGACACCAACTTTATACTCAGAACAGTGGTAAGGGACAAAGATGGACACTATGTACTAATCAATGGATATGTGCAACAGGAAGAAATCAGACTATTAAACCTATATGCACCCAATGAGAGAACAGCAAAGTATCTAATACAATTACTGAAACTCTGAAAGAAGAAATCAATAATAAACACATAATTGTGGGAGACCCTCAACACGGCCCTATCAACACTTGATAGGTCAACCAGATTGAAACCCAACAAAACATACTAGCCCTGAAAAGAGTAATGGAAGAAATAGGACTAGTAGATATATACAGGACACTCCATCCCAAAAAACCTGGATACCCATTCTATTCCAATTTACATGGGTCAATCTCCAGAATAGACTACAAGCTGACACACAAAACATACCTCCATAAAATCAAGAGGATAGAAATCTTGCAGGCTACCTTTGCTGACCACAAGGCTCTGAAATTAGATGTGAACTACAAAGCCACACAGAAGAAAAACTTAACAATTGGAAATTAAACACCCTGCTACTGAACAACCAGTGGGTCTGAGATGAAATCAAAAAGAAAATTAAAACTTTCCTGGAAACAAATGATAATGAAGACACAAACTGCCAGAATCTATGGGACACAGCAAAAGCAGTCCTGAGAGTAATATTTATAGCTCTACAAGCACACATCAGGAAGGAAGAAGGAGCCATACCTGAATAACTTAATGATGCAGATCAAAAAAATTAGAAAATGACCCAACAAAAGGAACCAAAAATAGGGAGACAGAAGAAAATAACAAAGCTGAAAGAGAACTCAATGAAGTGGAAAATCAAAAAACAATCCAAAGATCACAAAAGTAGAAGCTGGTTTTTTTAAAAAAAAAAAAAAAAAAAACAAGATTGATAGACCACTGGCAAAACTCACAAAGAAAGAGAGAGAGAGAAATCTGATAACCCATATTAGAAATGAAAAGGGGGAGATCATGACAGAAATTGCAGAGATCCAAAGGGTCATCAGAGACTACTTTGAGAAACTTTATGCTACTAAACATGAGAACCTTAAAGAAATGGAAAAATTCCTGTACACTTATAACCTTCCACATTTAAGTAAGGAAGATGTAGCATATCTAAACACCCCCATCACTACTGAGGAAATTGAAACTGTAATCAAACATCTGCCCAAAAAGAAAAGCCCGCCCAGTCCCAGATGGTTTTCCTAATGAATTCTTCCAAACCCTTTCAAGAGGAGTACTACCAATCCTAGCCAAGCTCTTCCATGAAATTGAAAAAAACGGGAAACTCCCAAACAGTTTTATGAAGCCAACATCACCTTGATACCTAAACCAGACAGAGATGCTGCCAAAAAGAAAAATTACAGACCAATATCCCTGATGAATGCTGATGCAAAGATCTTCAACAAAATCCTGGCAAATAGGATCCAATGCATCATTCAAGAAGATCATTACACTACGACCAAGTAAGTTTTCATCCAGGAATGCAAGGATGGTTTAACATTTGTAAATCTATCAACATCATACACAACATCAACAAAAAAAAAAAATAAAATCACATGATCATATCAATAGATGAGGAGAAAGCATTTGATAAGTTCCAACACCCATTCTTGATCAAAAACCTCTCAGCAAGATGGGAATGAAAGGAACCTTTCTTAATCTAGTTGAAGCCATCTACCACAGCCAATGGCAAAATATTATCCTCAATGGAGATAAACTAAAAGCCTTTCCTATAATTCTGGGTACAAGACAAGGCTGTCGCTCTCACACTCCCTCTTCAACATAGTACTGGAAGTTCTTGCTATAGCGATCAGGCAAGAAAAAGATATCAAGGGAATCCATATTAGGAAAGGAAGAAGTCAAGTTCTCATTGTTTGCAGACGACATGATACTCTACTTAGAAACCCCCAAAGACTCTACCAAAAAGCTTCTATAATACAATAGATTCATTATAGCAAGGTGGCAGGCTACAAAATCACCCCTACAAGAAATCAATGGCCTTTTTATACACCAATAATGATAGGGGAAGAGATGGAAGTCAGGAGGCAATCCCATTCACCATAGTGCCACACAAACTCAAATATCTTGGACTCAACTTGACCAAAGACGTGAAGACCTATACAAAGAAAACTATAAAGCCCTGCTCAGAAAATAAGAGAGGACACATGGAAATGAAACACATACCCTGCTCATGGATTGGCAGGATTAACATCATTAAAATGGCAATACTCCCCAAAGCATTATACAAATTTGCTATCCCCTTAAAAATACCCATGACATTCTTCAAAGAAGTGGATCAAAGACTTATGAAGTTCATTGGACAATAAACACCCTCGAATATCTAAAGCACTCTTAGGGAAAAGAAAAATGGGAGGCTACTTACTTTCCTCAACTTTAAACTGTACTACAAAGCAATAGTTATCAAAAACATCATGGAATAAAGATGGAAACCTCAGATCAGTGGGAATAGGCTTGAGTTCTCAGAGAACGTTCCCCAGACATACAATTACCTAATTTTTGACAGAGGAGCAAGAAATTCTAAGTGGAGCAGGGACAAATCTCTTCAATAAGTGGTGCTGGCAGAACTGGTTAGCCACTTGCAAAAAGCAAAACATAGACCCCCAGTTAACATCATGTACAAAGGTAAATCCAAATGGATTTAAAGTCCTTGATATCATATCAGATTACCCTAAGGTATATAGAACAACACGTCAGTAATACACTCCATGATATTAAGACTAAAGGCATCTTCAAGGAGGAAACTGCACTTTCCAAACAAGTGGAAGCAGAGATCAAACAGATGGAAATACATTAAATTGAGAAGCTTCTGCACTCAAAAGAAAATCGTGCCCAGTATACAAGAGTCACCCACCAAGTGGGAGAAACTATTCACCCAACACCCGTCAGATAAGGGGCTATCTCCAAAATATACAGGGGCACTGACAGAACTTTACAAGGAAAAAAAAAAAAAAACATCCTAATCCCATCAAAAATATGGGGAGAGTAAATGAACAGACACTTTGATAAAAAAAAAATACAAATGGCCAAAAGGCACATGAAAAAATGCTCCTCATCACTAATCATCAGGGAGATGCAAATCAAAACAACAATGAAATATCACCTCACACCACAGAGATTGGCGCACATCACAAAGAATGAGCACAATCAGTCCTGGCGGGGATGTGGAGAGAAAGGAACTCTATCCCATTGCTGGTGGGAATGCCCGTCTAGTCCAACCTCTATGGAAAGTGTATGGAGATTCCTCCAAACTCTGGAAATTGAGCCTCCCATTCGACCCAGCTATTCCACTCCTAGGGATATACCCCTAAGAACACAAGAATACAACACAAAATCCCCCTTCCTCACACCTATATTTATTGCAGCACTATTCACACTAGCCACGCTCTGGAAACAACCAAGATGCCCTTCACCAGACGAATGGCTAAAGAACTGTGGTACATATACACAATGGACTATTATGCAGCCTGTCAGGAGAGATGAAGTCATGAAATTTTCCTATACATGGATGTACATGGAATTTATCATTCTGAGTGAAATAAAGTCAGAGGGAGAGAGAGGCACACACAGAATAGTCTCACTCATCTATGGTTTTAAGAAAAATAAAAGTCATTTTTGTAACAATCCTAGAGACAATGAGAGGGAGGACTGGAACACCCAGCTTTACTCCATGAAGCTCACCTCAAAGAATGGTGAGTAAAGCTATAGAAATAACTACACAGAGAACTACCATAATCATGTGAATGAATGAGGGAACTGGAAAGCCTGTCTGGAGTATAGGTGGTGGTGGGGTGGGATGGAGGGAGATTTGGGACATTGGTGGTGGGAATGTTGCACTGGTGAAGGGTGTTCTCTTACAATGACTGAAACATAATCACAATCATTTATGTAATCAAGATGTTCAAATAAAGAAGAAAAAATATTTTAAATCACCTAAGATTTTGGTATATAAGTATTGATGTCAATGCGTTAATTTTTATCAAATATTTTAATTGATGATTGGAATTTTATTGAATAACATATTTATTGAATACCATATTTTTCCCAGCAATATAGAGTGACTGGGAGTATAAGACGACCCCCTAAATTTACAGTTAAAACATAAGGTTTAGGCCTATATTCACTGTATCAGACAGAACGTTCCTGTATGTACCAACTGTATGTAGCCAATCACAACATGCAAAGATTATACTGTAATAGACTTCTTCTCTGACTGGCCAGTCTGAGCAGGCTTTTTACAGTGTAGATTCAGGTCCCAAAACAATTGTCTAATTTGCATGCATAAAAGGCCTGCTTGGATTGGCTGAGTTAGAGAGGTGTCTGAGCAGCCTTACAGTGATTGGTCCCTTATCATAGGCACCTTTTCTGGCAATTCCCTGGCGGCATCAGTTAATCTCCCCCACTACATGAACCAAACAACACCCATCACAGAACCACCAACATGGTTAGCTGGGTTTTGCCAGAAGTGGCCCGGGACCTCCTGAGTACTTATTGGTAGCCCCCCAAGAAAGAGATTGGAAACTCTGCGGCCTGATTTTTATTTTGTTTCGTTTAGCGGCATATTGAAACATTTTTCGGGATATACTCGGCATATAAGACGACCCCAATTTTCGGTTGACTTTTTTTGTTTCAAAAGTCGTCTTATACGCCGGAAATATCTGTATATGAATATTACTACGGGGAGAGTTGAAATTCTAACAATACAAATCTTTCAATAAGGTGTACATTTTCATTTTCTACTGTCTTTATTTATTTGTATCTGCAAGATCTTACAGAAGTATTTTATGTCATTTGTTAAATATATTCTAAGAACACCAAGTTCCTAAATTTAAAATTCATAAGAATTTAAAAAAAACACTTTATAATTTTTCCATTTTCATTTATTTTTAACTGTCCCTCTGGAACTCATTATACAGAAACTCACACATACACTTCTGTAGTCCCTGACATTTTTTCAGGATGTTATTGCTTTTAATGCTTTCTGAAAGTTTTTCAAGTGACTTTATCTCACTAACTTTTTATATTGTCAGTCAAAGCATCTATTTAGTCCTCTTTCCAACTTTTTTTAATCTGGCATTTCCAGTTGGTACATCTTTAACATTTAACTTTAGTTTTCTCAGACTATACCCTTCACTTGTCACTATCTAGCCAAAGAGGTGGGTGTAAGACCAACCTTAATGTTACTGTAATGTCTGTCCTCCCACCCTTCTTGATTGTCAACAAGTAGTCTTACTTTTAACAAATGAAATGAGGACTAAAGTATAGTACATTAAACTACAGCTACATGCAATGGTTAGTTTAGGATGCATCTACATCTACCTTAGGCGAGGTGTTTCCTTTTGTTTGCCAGCTTTCAGGAAGAGAGGAGTTAGTGATTGTCTACAGTTAAAAGTAAATCTTCCAGCATTAGGAGGCAGCATAAAAATTACTCCTTTATATACAGTCCTGATGCTGAACAATACCCTTGATTTTAGCTTAATATAGAGGGTTAAGGAAGAGGAGCTGAATAATTCTTCTCCTCCTTCTCCCTTCTTCTCCCTCAACCCTCCCCCCCCCCCCAGATCTACTATCACGGATTTATTCCTGATAGTGTTCGGGAGACTGTGTTGAGTTTCCAGGTAACAAAATCTGGATCACCTTCACCTTGCAGGATGTATTATCACCCCAGCAGTATTTCTCTGATATTTGTTTTCTGATATAACCACACTGGGCACCGCTGGGAGATTACTCCTGGTTCTGCGCTCAGAAAACGCTTTTGACAGGCTCCTGGGACCATATGAGATGTCAGGAATCGAGCCCAGGTCCATCCCGGGTTGGCTGCGTGCAAGACAAATGCCCTGCCACTGTTTTCTTTTCTTTCCTTTTTCTTTTTTTTCTTTCTTTTTTTTTTTCTTGGGCCACACCCATTTGATGCTCAGGGGCTACTCTTGGCTAAGCGCTCAGAAATCGCTCCTGGCTTGGGGGACCATATGGGACGCTGGGGAATGACCCCAGGTCTGTCTTGGGTCAGCCAGTTGCAAGGCAAATGCCCTACCACTGCACAATCGCTCTGGCCCCAGCACTTAGGTTTCTTAGCTATAACTCTTTTTTTTTCTCGGGCCACACCCATTTGATGCTCCGGGGCTACTCCTGGCTAAGCGCTCAGAAATCGCCCCTGGCTTGGGGGAACCATATGGGATGCCGGAGGATTGAACCGCAGTCCTTCCTTGGCTAGCGCTTGCAAGGCAAACACCTTACCTCTAGCGCTACCTTCCTGACCCCCCTGCCACTGTTTTCTAGCTCTGGCCCCTGACTCTCTTTTTTGTTTGCTTGTTTCTTTTTTTTTCTTTGTTTTTGTTATTGGGCACTCAGGGGTTACTCCTAGTTCTTCACTCAGAAATCACTCCAGGCAGGCTCTGGGAACCATATGAACACTGAGGATAGAAGATCTCAGGTCATCGAGTACAAGGGAAATGCCCACCAGTGTGCTATAGCTCTTTGCCTCTCTGAATTGTTTCTAAACATATTGTAGAGCCAAATATTTTTTACCGGTCTTCTTGTATGTCCTAAAAAAATAACAATCTCTCTCACCAGGTGCATAGAAAACAATATAATCAGATGTTTTCTCTGTGCCTGGTATATGTTTTCTTGTACACAGAATTAATTTTTTTCCTTTTCCCTTTATGCTCTAATTTAATGAGCTCCTACCCTGTCCCAGAATTTCTCAGATTTTGCTTAACAAAGTTCATTGGAGCAAAACATCCTCCACAATCAAGTACATATACCATAATTGAACTCCACAAGTAACCCAGATAAAAAGTATGGACAATGCTTAGTACCAAAAAGTAAAACTGAGGTCAAGAGACATAGTACATAGTACATAGATAAATAGGGGCATTTGCTTTACATATGGACTAACTTGTATTTGGTCCCCAGAAATAGTCCCCTGAGCGCATTTGAACAGAGCCAGAAATTGGTCCTAATTACAACAGGGTGTGGCTCCCAAACAAACACAATGAAATGTAATCATATATTATAGCTGCACTAGATATACCAAATTGTCCTGCAGAAAACAAGAAGAAAGAAAAAAAATGTTAACTACCTCTCACCCTAGAAATGAGAAAAGAGTACACCCATGTTTTTCCTCATTCTCAGAAGTACATGGTCTAATTCATGCCCTTATTTATTATTGCCATTGCAATAGGTAAAAATTCTGTTGTTTTGCTTCAGGTTATTTTCCCTTAGTCTTTCATTTGAATCTCTTATTTGTCAGTCAGAATATTATTTGCTCATTTTGGTGCTGACTGGGGGAGGGGTCCTGTTTCAAATATTCCCACAGCCATCCAGCCTCTTCCTCTTTGCTGTTCTATCAGCATCGTCTTCAAAGCTTCCTATTTCTGGCACACTGTGATATCTGTGCAGAGATTAATGAATCTTTGTAAAGTTCCCAGGAGCATAACACTTTTATGGCTGTTACTAAACCCACAACCTGTTCCCTAGATGCCAAGTGGTAGCTGCATATATTTGGCTCATTAGAGTGTGTTCAATGTGAGTAATCAGATATTATGATCTAATGTAAAAACAAGTAGAATTTTTTTAAATTTTATTACTTTACTTAAACACATGATTCACACAGCTGCTCATAATGCACTTGTCTCTGCCATTCATTGTTCCAACCCAAATTCCACCACCAGTGTAAAATTCCCTCTTACATTGTCACCAAAGGCCTCTCCTATTCCCAGGCCTTCCCCCTTAGCAAGCACAAAAACTATAATTGAATTTTTTTTTAAAAGTAGCTTTTAACTTTAGTTCTCACGAGACACATGAGACTTTTCACAAATCAATAAAGCAAGTTTGAATCTAATAACTTTTACCTTCAGAGTAATCTGAAGGTCACACTGAGGAAATATATTCTTGAGCTTGTAACATTCCTAATTATGCAACAAAATAATGGACAAAAATCTAGACAGATATCTGCAAAAAGAAGTTTCTTTTTTGCATAGGATGCTAAATGACCAGGTTGTTTTGCGTGATGTTGATGATGCATATTAGTTGTTAAGAGACTTCAAGAAAAAATTCAGCTTACTTTACAAACTCTACTGGGGGCTGTTGAAGTGGTTCGGTGTTTACAAAGTTGAGTCAGTATTGGTATGCATTCTCTAATTCAGTTATGATATACATTCTCTAATTCAGTTTTGCTTTCTGGGGAACACTCAGGATAAAACTTTCAGCTGCGAAATGTAGTAGGAACCACCTGGAGCTCTCCTCCAGGTTTGAGAGAAAGAGAGTGTTAAGTCAGTGTTTGGGGTTTTGTGATACTGGATAAATAATCCCCTCTAAGAAAACTAGCCTGTACAGAGTCTATCTTGGAGAAGTAGGTTGAGTGCACTAGAAAACCACAAGCCCTCCTCGCCCTGTGCTGCCTCTGCGAACTCTTTAAATATTTATGGAACATGACAGCTAACAGAATAAAAAGAGACTGACCATTACAAGGAGGATAATAGTCCGCAATAAAGCAGTTGTTCTGAGACTCAGCAGTAATCATTCTCAGCTGAAATCTTATTTGACATTTTTTAATACAAGTCCTGAGGGATGTTTTGACTTTTGAACAAGCAAATATCTATTCCTTCTCTCCTAGTTTTTTATTCTTTTTCTTTCTTTCCTTTTTTTTTTTTTGACCTGTCCTGACAAGATTATCTGTAGGTATGAAAGCAAAGCACTTCATTTTTAAAAATCTCCTACCTACTACTATATTTATGTCCAACATCTGGTCAAAGAGAGAAGCAGAATGAAATTATGTTTGGCCAGGAGATAAGAATGCTGCTTTGTGGAAGGGGTAGTTTTTGTTGTTGCTGTTTTTGTCCATATGGGACGCCGGGGGATCAAACCACAGTCCTTTCCTTGGCTAGCACTTGCAAGGCAAACACCTTACCTCTAGCACCACCTTGCCGGTCCCAACAATGTGATTTTAAACTACAAGGCAGACAGAGGTAGAATTTGTGGGAAGCTAGTTTAAATTTCTTAGTGTAACTTTTATCCAAGATCCAGTAGTAGAAGCAATTTTGATACAATGTTAATACAGGAACAGAACTGATACAAACCCTTGTTCACTGAAATTTCTTTTAGCCTATATATTTTCAAGAATAAATGAGAAATATGCTCCCTTACTATCTCCCAAATGGATCTTTTTAATTCTATTGCCTTTACCAAGAGCAGTAAAAATAACATAAAAATAAAATTGGTAACAGCAATAAAAGTAGCAAAACTCAAAGCAGCAATAGCCATATATCTTATTTGCTGTGGGCTTTCTGGGTGCCAGAAATCTTGCTAAAACGACCTCTGTAAATGCCTGACTGAATTCTCATAATCAATGGTGTATCACTCCATCTGGAAATGCCTTCCAATTTGATTTGTACTCACCTAAATTTTACCCATTCTTTAAGTCTCCTCTGGCAATGGGACCTTACACCCTGAACATCGATTGAATGATCAGGCACAGGCCTCAGAAGAATGGGCATCCTCCATTCACCCCTGAACCAGGGAAGCTATCTACGAAATATCCAAGGTTTTTATATACCAACACCTGGAAGCAATCCTCTACAGGGAAGATCCTACCACTGCTCTGACATCGACCTGCTCAAGTAGACTTCCCCTTAACATAAGAAGACTTGACACAACAACGACCCTGCTTACAGTACAGGGCTCTCTGCATGCCCTTTAATTGTGAGGTGAAACGAGAGGACGCTCTGCACCATCCTGACTGCAATGTAGGATATGCAGATTTCCAGGATCTTTAATACAGAAACATGATACAACAACAGAGACTGTGTGAAAAATAAAAGTGTAATGGCATACAGACAATGACTTGGATTGGACAAACTAGTTTGCCTGAAGCCTAGAGTTGGTCTTATGCCAACTCAGGGGTAGGGTCTCCTTGTATTTAGGCCAAGGCTTTTCCTTTCCATGTCCCACATATTTTGGTGGGCCTATACAATCAATAATTGCCACTCTAACACTGTTTTTACTGTGCTCCTTTGACTCTAATCCTTAAGAAAAACAACCCCACTTAAACTTTTTTTTAATTTTTATTTTTTTTAATTTATTTTAAACACCTTAATTACATACATGATTGTGTTTGGGTTTCAGTCATGTAAAGAACACCACCCCATCACAGTGCAACATTCCCATCCACAATGTCCCAAGTTCCCTTCGCCCCACCCGACCCCCGCCTGTACTCTAGACAGGCTCTCCATTTTCCTCATACATCTCAATATTAGGACAGTTCAAATGTAGTTATTTCCCTAACTAAACTCATCACTCTTTGTGGTGAGCTTCCTGAGGTGAGCTGGAACTTCCAGCTCTTTTCTCTTTTGTGTCTGAAAATTATTATTACAAGGGTGTCTTTCATTTTTCTTAAAACCCATAGATGAGTGAGACCATTCTGCGTTTTTCTCTCTCTCTCGGACTTATTTCACTCAGCATAATAGATTCCATGTACATCCATGTATAGGAAAATTTCATGACTTCATCTCTCCTGACAGCTGCATAATATTCCATTGTGTATATGTACCACAGTTTCTTTAGCCCATTCGTCTGTTGAAGTGCATCTTGGTTGTTTCCAGAGTCTTGCTATGGTAAATAGTGCTGCAATGAATATAGGAGTAAGGAAGGGGTTTTTTGTATTATATTTTTGTGTTCCTAGGGTATATTCCTAGGAGTGTATAGCTGGATCATATGGGAGCTCGATTTCCAGTTTTTGGAGGAATCTCCATATCGCTTTCCATAAAGGTTGAACTAGACGGCATTCCCACCAGCAGTGGATAAGAGTTCCTTTCTCTCCACATCCCCGCCAACACTGTTTTATTCTCATTCTTTGTGATGTGTGCCATTCTCTGGGGTGTGAAGTGGTATCTCATCATTGTTTTGCATCTCCCTGATGATTAGTGATGTGGAACATTTTTTCATGTGTCTTTTGGTCATGTGTATTTCTTCTTTGTCAAAGTGTCTGTTCATTTCTTCTCCCCATTTTTTGATGGGGTTAGATGTTTTTTTCTTGTAAAGTTCTGTCAGTGCCTTGTATATTTTGGAGATTAGCCCCTTATCTGATGGGTATTGGGTGAATAGTTTCTCCCACTCAGTGGGGGGCTCTTGTATCCTGGGCACTATTTCCTTTGAAGTGCAGAAGCTTCTCAGCTTGATATATTCCCATCTGTTAATCTCTGCTTTCACTTGCTTGGAGAGTGCGGTTTCCTCCTTGAAGATACTTGTAATGTCCTGGAGTGTTTTGCCTATGTGCTGTTCTATATATCTTATGGTTTTGGGGGGCTGATATCGAGGTCTTTAATCCATTTGGGATTTTACCTTCGTACATGATGTTAGCTGGGGGTCTAAGTTCAATTTTTTGCAAGTGGCTCTATCCAATTGTGCCAACACCACTTGTTGAAGAGGCTTTCCCTGCTCCATTTAGGATTTCCTGCTCCTTTATACAAAATTAGGTGGTTGTAAGTCTGGGGAACATTTTCTGAGTATTCAAGCCTATTCCATGATCTGAGGACTATCCTTATTCCCAAATACCATGCTGTTTTGATAACTGTTGCTTTGTAGTACAGTTTAAAGTTGGGAAAACACTTAAACTTTTGAGGTTAACTTAAACTAATATGCATGTGCATGGAAACGTAAAAAAGTACTTTGCCTTCAATGTTTAAGGAGTTACATAAGTTTTAAGGCTTTAGATTGCTTTGTGTGCTGCTAAGAAATATTTTGTATTACAATCTGGGGACTTGTGGGACAAAGTAATTGTACATGGATTCTGTTTTATTTTTCTTAATGTTCTTTGGCTGAAAGTCAAAGTTCAGATATTAGGGGATTTCTGAGAATTCTGTTTATGAGTGATTGTCCTTCCACTGTAACTTTACCTTGTCCTCTTTCTTTGCATCTTTGTTCTCATAATGAAAAATTAAAAATTAAAAAAAATGTCTCCTCTGGCACTGCTTCATCCATGAACCCCAACCACTGACTCATCTTTCCAAGCTCCAGTCACTTTGTAAAGTGTAGTTCTTTCCTTGTCCCTTAAACCAACCCTTGCCGTTATATACTTTTTCAATATATGTCAAACTAAGTTGTAGCTTAGCCTTAGCCTGCTGTGCTTAGAGTGAGAGGAGAGATGATGCCTTATGCTTTCTTCATGTTATCTCCCAAATCTATTTAGTTGCCGGACATAGTCAATATATATCAATATATATCACACAAATGTAGTGTGATGTTGGATTTCTGTTAGTCGCCTACCTCTTGCCAGATTGGACGACTGAAAGCTTGTTCTTTCAATGGCAGGTGGAAGTCTGTTCAACAACAGCTTCACAGACTCTACCCTGTGAAGCTCTACCCTGTCTGGTCTCCACCAGCTGTATGCCTGGAGGTTCATTTTTGCAGGCAAATTCAGTTCAACTGTATTCTCACTTACAAGCCAACATGACCAGCAGAAGTTAGAGATTTCAGTGAGCATTATATGGAATCAGTGTCTGGACCATTACAACCTTACATAGTGTCAGTTTTCCTCCCATGCACTTTTGTAATCATAGGATTTCAGAAACTCTATTGGTAGTAAACAAGATATAAAAGTCTCAGGTTCTACCATCTTTACATTTTGAGTCTTTTCTTATTTTTCATCTCCACTCCCAAATTTTTGTCCCTTTCCTCTGTAACTCCAAATTCCCAAATAGTATTTCAATTAAGCGGCACCTTTGGGATATCAGTAATGAGATCAGACATGAGATCAGTTCCCCCTCCCCATACCTCCCTACCTAGCTCATGGATTTCCTGTGACTGACCCTATATCTCCGATTTTCAAAGATCACAGTTCAGATTCTGGTTTTCTTTATGATATCCAGTTTTTTATATGTTTGAAGGACCTTCCAGTAGACAGGAAGGTATTGTATGAGCCTAAAGTAATCTTCCAGAGTTTTTGAGGGAGAAAGAGAACAGAAGTCCTGAGTCTTGGGGCCAGAGCAATGGTGCAAGCAGTAGAGTATCTGCTTTGCATGCACTAGCCTAGGTTGGTCTGCAATTTGATCCACTAGCGTCCCATATGGTCCCCCAAGCCAGGAGCGATTTTTGAGCACATAGATAGGAGTAACTCCTGAGTGTCACCGGGTGTGGCCCAAAACACACACACACAACACACACACACACACACAAAACATAAAAAAAGATGTCCTGAGTCTTAAGCTGTCTACACACAAACCAGGAATGAAGCTGTCTATAATGAACCATTAATGTTGCCAGTAAATGAACTAGACTCGTTCCCAAATCTCTGACTCTTAATGATGAGAAAATTAATTCAAAGTAACATGGAAATTTGCTTAAATAGCTAAACTGCCTAAACTATGAAGAAATGGAAACACACTCAATTTTAATATTCCTAGGTGAGTAGAGTAATATAAACTAAGGCCTTTAAATAGTAATGATGATCTTTACTAGATTTTTTTTGATTAGTCTGTTATTATATTCTGTGGATGGTTTCTGGTAAGAACTTGACAGTTACTGGATAGTTTATTTTTCTACACCCTCTGCTTCCCATGTTGCTGATCAATTACTTAACACATACTTTATTCATGCAACAAACATAACTCATTTTTAACCTCATGCTAGGCTTTAGCCAAAATCCAATTTAAGATGCTTAACTATGCTGTGCTCATTTTTATTGTATTTATTAATGATTTCTGTCTAAGAACTCTAGTTAGAACCAGAATGTTCCCACTCCACATTCCTGTCATTGTAACTGTTTTCTGTCTATTCACCTACTTCCCTGAGTTTGTCTTCTTGTTCCATCAAGGCCCTTTGAGCTTATTTATGTCCTTTCTTGTCTTGGGATCCAGGACCACATCAATCATACACTTCCTGGAATACAATATTCTTTGGTTCCTGAACTTTCTGCAAGTTACCCCAAGGAGTCTAGCACTTACATCACACAGTCTTCTAGTTAGTTTCATTCAGTATATTTATTTTGCATTTCTATGGTTGAATACTAAAACACTTCACAAGGAAATTACTCCAGGATTTCCTTGGTTAAATTATCATTAAAGATCCATAATAAATTAATTTTTTTTTTTTGCTGTACAGACCTCCGGCTCTAAATTTTAAGCTCAAGCTCATGGCCCTAGGTCAGATTTACTATGTTCAGTTCACTCTATGCTGCTGAGAACCACATAGATGTCACTGTCAATTGTGTTAAGAATACACACCGCTCTCAAACTATGTGATCAGGAAATAACAGAGGAAAACACCCTTGAGTAACTTTCTTTTCCTCTTGTTAATACATCTGATGATAGGGAGCTTAATCATTTTTTAAAATATTTTTTATTGTGATCAAAGTGAATTACAAATCTTTCACAGTAATATTTAAGGTACATAGTGACAAAAATTAGAGTCATTCCCCACCAGTGTTGTCCTCCCTGCAGCCCTACTCCCAGCATGTCCCTTGAACTGCTAGTGTAAGAGGTCTCCTTTGCTGTAGATTGGGTATCGATTTTGGTGTCATTGGCTTTGGGTTTGATGCTTAAGTCTGATCATTTTAATCATTTTTAATACACATGAAACCTAGTCATTTCAATTTTTCAGCTAATGAAGAATTTTTCACTTACTGAGTAAGGGAAGTTTTTATTGTTATCTTCATATGAGCACAGTTGAGAAAAGATGGAATTCTAACCAGCAATTAGGAAGCTTGGCAATGTTGTCTGGCCTTGAGAGGAGATCATCCAGTTCTGTACCCTTGTCTACATACCTGGTAAATGACAATCTGCTTCTCAGTTTGCTTCACTAATATTCATCAGTTAATATTCTCTCTCATTCTCTCTTTCTATCCTCCACAAATATTTGTGTACTCTGTACATGAACATCTTCCTTCCTCTCCACTCAATCTTAAGTTATGGAAAGTAGTGATGTGATTCTGGTTTACTGGACCATTGTAACCATTCAACATTCACCTTCTGCTGACTGGAAAAAATATCAGGAGTTGTCATTCTCTGTTTTCTACACAATAAAGGAACCTCAGCCTCCTTCCAGTTCAAGACTCAAAAGATAGCAGATTATTTCCTCCTCTTTTTGTGAAGACCCTTCATAAATATAACTCAGTGTCTTCCCTGAGGTTTCAAATTTTCCTCCCACTCTTTGTTACTATTGCCTCATTTTACTGCAACCTCCTTTGCTAGTCAGGGAAAGTCACCATAATAAATCTGGGTGCTTCTAAACACGCTTTCATCCTCCCTTCAATGAATGCCCAAAAGACAAATCCTCTTTCCAAGGAATAATTCATTTATCTCCAAGCTATTTTTTGACATTTTCCATGAGGTATTTTGAAAGCCAGACATTTATTTGTTTCTCTGCATTGATAGACTAAAATTGTACTCTAAATGTTAGAGCTCTTAGCTGCGTGGTCTGGGAGAAGATTTCATCAAGAAACTTGGAAAGAGCATATCCATTAATCTTTCAAAGTGTCACCCTGCCAGCCTTTAAATACTTTCCTGTTGATATAGTGGGTAAGAATGTTCCTGGTTATGTACTTTTTCTCACTACTCTTCAGTCTCCCTGACAGAGAAGCCTAATCATTTCCAGGTGAACTAAGGTTACTAAGTACTCATCATTTTATTCTATTTAGGGATAGGATCTAACATGAAGTAGACAGTCCCAACACTCTCTAATGAGTAACTTCTGGAACTTGTCATCTATCTGACATCCTTATGAACTAACTCGAGTGTCCTTCAAAGTATTTTTGCGCAAAGTTAAGTAATCAAGTGAAACCTTGAGAAGAGTGAATGTCCTGCAGTAAAATATTTAGTAATATTAGCTACTATATTCCACCAAATGAGCTATTTCTCTCTGTTCAAAGCTACTCACTGAGAAGTAAGAACATTGTCATTGAAATCTAAAAGAAATCTAAAGATTCTGAGACATCACTATGATTAAGCCCTTAAGAACAGTTGTATACATAATAGATTAAAAAATTCAATTGAGTAAGTTTAAATATTTACTTTTCTTTATTAAATGGAAAGGATAAGACTCCAGCTAAATTGTCATCTGTCACCTTCCTATGGGGGATGAAAGTGGGTTCTCAGGTGGATTGTTTTGTTAGTGCTGACTATCAATTTGCCCAGTAAAATTCCAGATTGCAATATACTGGTGGAAAGCTAAAATTGCAATTTGGTTAGTACCAGTTTATTAATGCAGATCTATAACACAAGTGACCCCATTTTAGCCTATTGTGTCTTTTTTAAGAAGTTCCCAAGTAGTCATTGTAATTAGTTCATGAAAAAATATGTAGTAAAAGACTTTTAAAGAAGAATCCATTTTTTTATTTTATTGTCCTGATAGAACATTTAATTTTTATATAGGCAAGATTAATGATCCACTACATAAAGTACTATTTACAGAGATAAGAAACTACCCCCTACTCAGAGGAAGATTGAATCGTCACTGTGGTAAAAGAACTCTTTTGCTCACAAGATAGAAAAATCACCCAAGGTCATGAGAAAGTCATTTAGAAATAATCAAGACTTTTCATTTATCACTTAGGCTATATTGATGAATCTTTTACATCTGTCTGCACTTTAGCAGCACAATTTCACATGATCTCAATTAAACTTTCCATCAGCTCCAGGGGAGTTGAAGTTGTTATTGCTTTAACCAGATGTGAACACAAAGCCTAAAATAAGTTAGGAGTTATAAACTCACACCAAATTAATAAAATAAAATATGGTAAGAAAAGAAGGAAGTAATAATAGAAGAAAAGAAGGGAAGTAGGGAGGAAGAAAGTGGGAAAGAAAAGCAAAATGAAAAAACAAGTGATTATATTGCTGATTTTAGTTAGGAAAGTGAAGGTATTAAAACAGTACAAGTTACACACTAAATCTTAGTGTTTGAAATACCAATTTTTTTCCTCTCACATTACAGTTGCAAGCAGGTAAACTTGTAGCTATTCCTTCCAGAAGTGGTTTCCAAGGAGATGGCAGAACTCTTATCTGCTTTGGTCTGAAATGACATGTGATTTTAATTAGTTTTATTGGCAAAAACCCATTAAAAATGGGAATGGTAATGTATCTACAGATAGCAGGTAAATAAGCACATTATAAGATGTTTAACATACTTTCTAATCAGAGAAATGCAGAATAAATCTATAGTCAAATACACCACATATTAAAGTAGCTAAATATATTGATAACATCAAGAATTGGCAAAGATGTGAAGCATCAAGAAGAATCTCGAGCCAACACGGGCGGGCAGCTGGCAGGCCTCCGTATGTGCCAGCGGCCCCTTAGCCCGGCCTAGGGTAGGGGGGCTCGGACATGGGTCACCCGACCCCCCTCTCCCCCTTTCCTCCGGATCTCCAGGTGGGTTTCTGGAAGGAGCTGATGGGGCACCCTGGGTTTTCCCCACTCCCTGGCCAGGTCTGGACCCTGGCCTAGGGTGGGGCTTAAATCCCTGTCCTTCGGCTTGGGAGGGTCTCTCTCCCTTCCTGGAGCAGGATTCTTAGCCAACACGGGCGGGCAGCTGGCAGGCCTCCGTATGTGCCAGCGGCCCCTTAGCCCGGCCTAGGGTAGGGGGGCTCGGACATGGGTCACCCGACCCCCCTCTCCCCCTTTCCTCCGGATCTCCAGGTGGGTTTCTGGAAGGAGCTGATGGGGCACCCTGGGTTTTCCCCACTCCCTGCCGGGTCCGGACCCTGGCCTAGGGTGGGGCTTAAATCCCTGTCCTTCGGGCTTGGGAGGGTCTCTCTCCCTTCCTGGAGCAGGATTCTTAGCCAACACGGGCGGGCAGCTGGCAGGCCTCCGTATGTGCCAGCGGCCCCTTAGCCCGGCCTAGGGTAGGGGGGCTCGGACATGGGTCACCCGACCCCCCTCTCCCCCTTTCCTCCGGATCTCCAGGTGGGTTTCTGGAAGGAGCTGATGGGGCACCCTGGGTTTTCCCCACTCCCTGGCCGGGTCTGGACCCTGGCCTAGGGTGGGGCTTAAATCCCTGTCCTTCGGGCTTGGGAGGGTCTCTCTCCCTTCCTGGAGCAGGATTCTTAGCCAACACGGGCGGGCAGCTGGCAGGCCTCCGTATGTGCCAGCGGCCCCTTAGCCCGGCCTAGGGTAGGGGGGCTCGGACATGGGTCACCCGACCCCCCTCTCCCCCTTTCCTCCGGATCTCCAGGTGGGTTTCTGGAAGGAGCTGATGGGGCACCCTGGGTTTTCCACACTCCCTGGCCAGGTCTGGACCCTGGCCTAGGGTGGGGCTTAAATCCCTGTCCTTCGGGCTTGGGAGGGTCTCTCTCCCTTCCTGGAGCAGGATTCTTAGCCAACACGGGCGGGCAGCTGGCAGGCCTCCGTATGTGCCAGCGGCCCCTTAGCCCGGCCTAGGGTAGGGGGGCTCGGACATGGGTCACCCGACCCCCCTCTCCCCCTTTCCTCCGGATCTCCAGGTGGGTTTCTGGAAGGAGCTGATGGGGCACCCTGGGTTTTCCCCACTCCCTGGCAGGGTCCGGACCCTGGCCTAGGGTGGGGCTTAAATCCCTGTCCTTCGGGCTTGGGAGGGTCTCTCTCCCTTCCTGGAGCAGGATTCTTAGCCAACACGGGCGGGCAGCTGGCAGGCCTCCGTATGTGCCAGCGGCCCCTTAGCCCGGCCTAGGGTAGGGGGGCTCGGACATGGGTCACCCGACCCCCCTCTCCCCCTTTCCTCCGGATCTCCAGGTGGGTTTCTGGAAGGAGCTGATGGGGCACCCTGGGTTTTCCCCACTCCCTGGCCGGGTCCGGACCCTGGCCTAGGGTGGGGCTTAAATCCCTGTCCTTCGGGCTTGGGAGGGTCTCTCTCCCTTCCTGGAGCAGGATTCTTAGCCAACACGGGCGGGCAGCTGGCAGGCCTCCGTATGTGCCAGCGGCCCCTTAGCCCGGCCTAGGGTAGGGGGGCTCGGACATGGGTCACCCGACCCCCCTCTCCCCCTTTCCTCCGGATCTCCAGGTGGGTTTCTGGAAGGAGCTGATGGGGCACCCTGGGTTTTCCCCACTCCCTGGCCGGGTCCAGACCCTGGCCTAGGGTGGGGCTTAAATCCCTGTCCTTCGGGCTTGGGAGGGTCTCTCTCCCTTCCTGGAGCAGGATTCTTAGCCAACACGGGCGGGCAGCTGGCAGGCCTCCGTATGTGCCAGCGGCCCCTTAGCCCGGCCTAGGGTAGGGGGGCTCGGACATGGGTCACCCGACCCCCCTCTCCCCCTTTCCTCCGGATCTCCAGGTGGGTTTCTGGAAGGAGCTGATAGGGCACCCTGGGTTTTCCACACTCCCTGGCCAGGTCTGGACCCTGGCCTAGGGTGGGGCTTAAATCCCTGTACTTCGGGCTTGGGAGGGTCTCTCTCCCTTCCTGGAGCAGGATTCTTAGCCAACACGGGCGGGCAGCTGGCAGGCCTCCGTATGTGCCAGCGGCCCCTTAGCCCGGCCTAGGGTAGGGGGGCTCGGACATGGGTCACCCGACCCCCCTCTCCCCCTTTCCTCCGGATCTCCAGGTGGGTTTCTGGAAGGAGCTGATGGGGCACCCTGGGTTTTCCCCACTCCCTGGCCGGGTCTGGACCCTGGCCTAGGGTGGGGCTTAAATCCCTGTCCTTCGGGCTTGGGAGGGTCTCTCTCCCTTCCTGGAGCAGGATTCTTAGCCAACACGGGCGGGCAGCTGGCAGGCCTCCGTATGTGCCAGCGGCCCCTTAGCCCGGCCTAGGGTAGGGGGGCTCGGACATGGGTCACCCGACCCCCCTCTCCCCCTTTCCTCCGGATCTCCAGGTGGGTTTCTGGAAGGAGCTGATGGGGCACCCTGGGTTTTCCCCACTCCCTGGCCGGGTCCGGACCCTGGCCTAGGGTGGGGCTTAAATCCCTGTCCTTCGGGCTTGGGAGGGTCTCTCTCCCTTTCTGGAGCAGGATTCTTAGCCAACACGGGCGGGCAGCTGGCAGGCCTCCGTATGTGCCAGCGGCCCCTTAGCCCGGCCAAGGGTAGGGGGGCTCGGACATGGGTCACCCGACCCCCCTCTCCCCCTTTCCTCCGGATCTCCAGGTGGGTTTCTGGAAGGAGCTGATGGGGCACCCTGGGTTTTCCCCACTCCTTGGCCGGGTCTGGACCCTGGCCTAGGGTGGGGCTTAAATCCCTGTCCTTCGGGCTTGGGAGGGTCTCTCTCCCTTCCTGGAGCAGGATTCTTAGCCAACACGGGCGGGCAGCTGGCAGGCCTCCGTATGTGCCAGCGGCCCCTTAGCCCGGCCTAGGATAGGGGGGCTCGGACATGGGTCACCCGACCCCCCCTCTCCCCCTTTCCTCCGGATCTCCAGGTGGGTTTCTGGAAGGAGCTGATGGGGCACCCTGGGTTTTCCCCACTCCCTGCCGGGTCCGGACCCTGGCCTAGGGTGGGGCTTAAATCCCTGTCCTTCGGGCTTGGGAGGGTCTCTCTCCCTTCCTGGAGCAGGATTCTTAGCCAACACGGGCGGGCAGCTGGCAGGCCTCCGTATGTGCCAGCGGCCCCTTAGCCCGGCCTAGGGTAGGGGGGCTCGGACATGGGTCACCCGACCCCCCTCTCCCCCTTTCCTCCGGATCTCCAGGTGGGTTTCTGGAAGGAGCTGATGGGGCACCCTGGGTTTTCCCCACTCCCTGGCCGGGTCTGGACCCTGGCCTAGGGTGGGGCTTAAATCCCTGTCCTTCGGGCTTGGGAGGGTCTCTCTCCCTTCCTGGAGCAGGATTCGTAGCCAACACGGGCGGGCAGCTGGCAGGCCTCCGTATGTGCCAGCGGCCCCTTAGCCCGGCCTAGGGTAGGGGGGCTCGGACATGGGTCACCCGACCCCCCTCTCCCCCTTTCCTCCGGATCTCCAGGTGGGTTTCTGGAAGGAGCTGATGGGGCACCCTGGGTTTTCCCCACTCCCTGGCCGGGTCCGGACCCTGGCCTAGGGTGGGGCTTAAATCCCTGTCCTTCGGGCTTGGGAGGGTCTCTCTCCCTTCCTGGAGCAGGATTCTTAGCCAACACGGGCGGGCAGCTGGCAGGCCTCCGTATGTGCCAGCGGCCCCTTAGCCCGGCCTAGGGTAGGGGGGCTCGGACATGGGTCACCCGACCCCCCTCTCCCCCTTTCCTCCGGATCTCCAGGTGGGTTTCTGGAAGGAGCTGATGGGGCACCCTGGGTTTTCCCCACTCCCTGGCCGGGTCCGGACCCTGGCCTAGGGTGGGGCTTAAATCCCTGTCCTTCGGGCTTGGGAGGGTCTCTCTCCCTTCCTGGAGCAGGATTCTTAGCCAACACGGGCGGGCAGCTGGCAGGCCTCCGTATGTGCCAGCGGCCCCTTAGCCCTGCCTAGGGTAGGGGGGCTCGGACATGGGTCACCCGACCCCCCTCTCCCCCTTTCCTCCGGATCTCCAGGTGGGTTTCTGGAAGGAGCTGATGGGGCACCCTGGGTTTTCTCCACTCCCTGGCCGGGTCCGGACCCTGGCCTAGGGTGGGGCTTAAATCCCTGTCCTTCGGGCTTGGGAGGGTCTCTCTCCCTTCCTGGAGCAGGATTCTTAGCCAACACGGGCGGGCAGCTGGCAGGCCTCCGTATGTGCCAGCGGCCCCTTAGCCCGGCCTAGGGTAGGGGGGCTCGGACATGGGTCACCCGACCCCCCTCTCCCCCTTTCCTCCGGATCTCCAGGTGGGTTTCTGGAAGGAGCTGATGGGGCACCCTGGGTTTTCCCCACTCCCTGCCTGGTCCGGACCCTGGCCTAGGGTGGGGCTTAAATCCCTGTCCTTCGGGCTTGGGAGGGTCTCTCTCCCTTCCTGGAGCAGGATTCTTAGCCAACACGGGCGGGCAGCTGGCAGGCCTCCGTATGTGCCAGCGGCCCCTTAGCCCGGCCTAGGGTAGGGGGGCTCGGACATGGGTCACCCGACCCCCCCTCTCCCCCTTTCCTCCGGATCTCCAGGTGGGTTTCTGGAAGGAGCTGATGGGGCACCCTGGGTTTTCCACACTCCCTGGCCGGGTCTGGACCCTGGCCTAGGGTGGGGCTTAAATCCCTGTCCTTCGGGCTTGGGAGGGTCTCTCTCCCTTCCTGGAGCAGGATTCTTAGCCAACACGGGCGGGCAGCTGGCAGGCCTCCGTATGTGCCAGCGGCCCCTTAGCCCGGCCTAGGGTAGGGGGGCTCGGACATGGGTCACCCGACCCCCCTCTCCCCCTTTCCTCCGGATCTCCAGGTGGGTTTCTGGAAGGAGCTGATGGGGCACCCTGGGTTTTCCACACTCCCTGGCCAGGTCTGGACCCTGGTCTAGGGTGGGGCTTAAATCCCTGTCCTTCGGGCTTGGGAGGGTCTCTCTCCCTTCCTGGAGCAGGATTCTTAGCCAACACGGGCGGGCAGCTGGCAGGCCTCCGTATGTGCCAGCGGCCCCTTAGCCCGGCCTAGGGTAGGGGGCTCGGACATGGGTCACCCGACCCCCCTCTCCCCCTTTCCTCCGGATCTCCAGGTGGGTTTCTGGAAGGAGCTGATGGGGCACCCTGGGTTTTCCCCACTCCCTGGCAGGGTCCGGACCCTGGCCTAGGGTGGGGCTTAAATCCCTGTCCTTCGGGCTTGGGAGGGTCTCTCTCCCTTCCTGGAGCAGGATTCTTAGCCAACACGGGCGGGCAGCTGGCAGGCCTCCGTATGTGCCAGCGGCCCCTTAGCCCGGCCTAGGGTAGGGGGGCTCGGACATGGGTCACCCGACCCCCCTCTCCCCCTTTCCTCCGGATCTCCAGGTTGGTTTCTGGAAGGAGCTGATGGGGCACCCTGGGTTTTCCCCACTCCCTGGCCGGGTCCGGACCCTGGCCTAGGGTGGGGCTTAAATCCCTGTCCTTCGGGCTTGGGAGGGTCTCTCTCCCTTCCTGGAGCAGGATTCTTAGCCAACACGGGCGGGCAGCTGGCAGGCCTCCGTATGTGCCAGCGGCCCCTTAGCCCGGCCTAGGGTAGGGGGGCTCGGACATGGGTCACCCGACCCCCCTCTCCCCCTTTCCTCCGGATCTCCAGGTGGGTTTCTGGAAGGAGCTGATGGGGCACCCTGGGTTTTCCCCACTCCCTGGCCGGGTCCGGACCCTGGCCTAGGGTGGGGCTTAAATCCCTGTCCTTCGGGCTTGGGAGGGTCTCTCTCCCTTCCTGGAGCAGGATTCTTAGCCAACACGGGCGGGCAGCTGGCAGGCCTCCGTATGTGCCAGCGGCCCCTTAGCCCGGCCTAGGGTAGGGGGGCTCGGACATGGGTCACCCGACCCCCCTCTCCCCCTTTCCTCCGGATCTCCAGGTGGGTTTCTGGAAGGAGCTGATGGGGCACCCTGGGTTTTCCCCACTCCCTGGCCGGGTCCGGACCCTGGCCTAGCGTGGGGCTTAAATCCCTGTCCTTCGGGCTTGGGAGGGTCTCTCTCCCTTCCTGGAGCAGGATTCTTAGCCAACACGGGCGGGCAGCTGGCAGGCCTCCGTATGTGCCAGCGGCCCCTTAGCCCGGCCTAGGGTAGGGGGGCTCGGACATGGGTCACCCGACCCCCCTCTCCCCCTTTCCTCCGGATCTCCAGGTGGGTTTCTGGAAGGAGCTGATGGGGCACCCTGGGTTTTCCACACTCCCTGGCCGGGTCTGGACCCTGGCCTAGGGTGGGGCTTAAATCCCTGTCCTTCGGGCTTGGGAGGGTCTCTCTCCCTTCCTGGAGCAGGATTCTTAGCCAACACGGGCGGGCAGCTGGCAGGCCTCCGTATGTGCCAGCGGCCCCTTAGCCCGGCCTAGGGTAGGGGGGGCTCGGACATGGGTCACCCGACCCCCCTCTCCCCCTTTCCTCCGGATCTCCAGGTGGGTTTCTGGAAGGAGCTGATGGGGCACCCTGGGTTTTCCCCACTCCCTGGCCGGGTCTGGACCCTGGCCTAGGGTGGGGCTTAAATCCCTGTCCTTCGGGCTTGGGAGGGTCTCTCTCCCTTCCTGGAGCAGGATTCTTAGCCAACACGGGCGGGCAGCTGGCAGGCCTCCGTATGTGCCAGCGGCCCCTTAGCCCGGCCTAGGGTAGGGGGGCTCGGACATGGGTCACCCGACCCCCCTCTCCCCCTTTCCTCCGGATCTCCAGGTGGGTTTCTGGAAGGAGCTGATGGGGCACCCTGGGTTTTCCCCACTCCCTGGCCGGGTCCGGACCCTGGCCTAGGGTGGGGCTTAAATCCCTGTCCTTCGGGCTTGGGAGGGTCTCTCTCCCTTTCTGGAGCAGGATTCTTAGCCAACACGGGCGGGCAGCTGGCAGGCCTCCGTATGTGCCAGCGGCCCCTTAGCCCGGCCTAGGGTAGGGGGGCTCGGACATGGGTCACCCGACCCCCCTCTCCCCCTTTCCTCCGGATCTCCAGGTGGGTTTCTGGAAGGAGCTGATGGGGCACCCTGGGTTTTCCCCACTCCCTGGCCGGGTCTGGACCCTGGCCTAGGGTGGGGCTTAAATCCCTGTCCTTCAGGCTTGGGAGGGTCTCTCTCCCTTCCTGGAGCAGGATTCTTAGCCAACACGGGCGGGCAGCTGGCAGGCCTCCGTATGTGCCAGCGGCCCCTTAGCCCGGCCTAGGGTAGGGGGGCTCGGACATGGGTCACCCGACCCCCCTCTCCCCCTTTCCTCCGGATCTCCAGGTGGGTTTCTGGAAGGAGCTGATGGGGCACCCTGGGTTTTCCCCACTCCCTGGCCGGGTCCGGACCCTGGCCTAGGGTGGGGCTTAAATCCCTGTCCTTCGGGCTTGGGAGGGTCTCTCTCCCTTTCTGGAGCAGGATTCTTAGCCAACACGGGCGGGCAGCTGGCAGGCCTCCGTATGTGCCAGCGGCCCCTTAGCCCGGCCTAGGGTAGGGGGGCTCGGACATGGGTCACCCGACCCCCCTCTCCCCCTTTCCTCCGGATCTCCAGGTGGGTTTCTGGAAGGAGCTGATGGGGCACCCTGGGTTTTCCCCACTCCTAGGCTGGCTACAGAGGTTGGCTAAGGGGGTGGAGATTGATCTGGGGGGTGGCAGATAGCTGCTCAGCTATACTTAGGCTGTCACTGGCAATTTCATACCAGTCTACATTTTGCAAACCACGCAGGGGCGAACATATGCTCCTCCCAACCATTAGTACCCCAGATTTACTCTTCTTAAGTTCAGTAACACACAGTTCTATTCTCTGATGAAAGACATACAGTAGATCTAACAAATCCCAGAACTACTTAGAAGGACAGAAATTAAACACATATTGAACACATATATCTTTTGAATATTTTATGGGTATTTTCTTTAACTGATGTAACTCTCTATATATTCTTCTACTATGATGTTTCTATCCACTTTTCATCTTGTCTTTTCTTTGTAAGCTGTTCAGTAAGGATTGTTGGTGGAACTGTCCCTCAGTTTGATTCCTATGATTGAACTATGTCATGGAAACTGCTGGTCTTGTTCCCATTGCCTCCAGATGCACCAATAACGCTTCATGGCATTGATCCTTGTTTGCATAGACACATTAAAATGGGAAAACAGCATACATACAGATAAGTTCTTATCTAATAAATCTCAGTACAATGAACCTTACACCCTGAACATTGATATAATGACCTGGCACAGGCCTCAGAAGAATGGGCATCCTCCATTCACGCCGGAACCAGGCAAGCTATCTACGAAACATCCAAGGTCTTTTATAGCAACAGCTGGAAGCAGTCCTCTACCAGGAAAGACTCTACCAAGGGTCTGACATCGACCTCTTAAAAAGAGACTTCCGTTTACACTGAGAAGACTTGACAACAACAATGACCTGCTCTACAGGACATGGTTCTCTCTATTGCCCCATAAGTGTGAGGTGAAATGAGAGGATGCTCCGCACCATCCTGACTACAATATGGGATATGCAGACTCCAGGATCTTTAATACAGAAGCATGATACCAACAACAACAGAGACTAAGTGAGGAATGGAGGTGTATTGCCACTACAGAGGATGACTTGAATTGGACAAACTAGTGTGCCTGGAGCCTAGAGTCAGTCCTGTGCCAGGAAACTTCAGGGGTAGGGTCTCCTTGTATTTAGACCATAATTTGCCTTTCCAGATCCCTTATGTTTTGGTGGGCCTATGCAAACAAATGCCACTTTAATACCGTTTTTTACTATGTTCCCTTGACTCCAATCCTTAAGAAGAACAACCCACTAAAACTTTTGAGGCTAACTTAAACTAGTAAGCATATGCATGGAACTAGAGAAATGTACTTTGCCCTCAATGTTTAAGGAGTTACATAAGCCTAATGTCTTTAGATTATATTGTGTGCTGCTAAGAAATAGTATGTACTACAACTGGGGATTTGAGGGACAAAGTAATTGTATTGTACATGAGTTCAGTTTTGTTTTTCTTAATGTTCTTTGGCTGAAAGTTCAAGACTGGGATATCATCGATGGGACTACCGAGAATTCTGTTTATGGGTGATTGGGCTTCCACTGTAACTTTACCCTGTCCTCTTTCTTTGCATCTTTGTTGTCATAATTAAAATAATAATAAAAAAATTAAAAAAAAAAAAAAAAAAGAAGAATCTCATATGTTGCTGATATAAAAGAAAAACATAAATATACTTTGGAAAAAATGTTTGCTATTTTCTTATAAAGTTAAATAGTCATGCCATACAGCCCAGAAAATCTGTCCTGTGTATTTTCTTAGGGGAAACAAAATGTTTCTAAAAAAAAAAGCTTATCTTTGAATATGAATCTTTGTTTTAAATTGAAAAGATCTGGAAAAAAATAACTCATAGCTAGAGAAGGAATAAAAATTATAGTTCATCTATATTATTGATATTATTTAACAATAAAACTATAATAATTAAAGAAGCAACTTACAAAATATATACAACAACACAAATACATTTTAAATTCACTATGCTAAATAAAAGAAAACTCAATATGCTCTACATTATAATGATTTTATTGACATGATTGTTAAAAATACAAAAATATAAGGACATAAAATTAATCTATGGATAGTGAGAAGCTATTGCTAAAGAAAGTCCACAAAGAAATAGTTTTAGATAATAAAATATTCCATATTATTTTTATGTTTACATTTTTTACTCACAGAACTTTACTCTGTATAAATTATACTTGACAAAACATTTATTATTTATATATTTTTATCATGCATTTAATTTACAGCAAAAAATATTTTCATTTTAAAGTCATAAATCCAGTTTGGTAGATAGCTCAAAGGGCTGAAGTACATGATTTGCATACAGGAGGCCCGAGTTTAATCCCCAGCAACACAGAGTTTCTCAAGCAGTGCCAATGTGGGCCCTCCCCTACCAAAATCAAAATCATAAATCCCCAAGTATGATCATTGGGAATACAGAGATGAATTCCTAAAAAGTAAGTAAAGTAATTTAAGATTTAGAATATGGGGGTAGGGAGGTCAGTGATACAGTAAAGTGGTAGGACGCTTTACTAGATTTGATAACTAGCACTCCATATGATCACTTGATATCCACTGAGAATATTTTTAATGTAGATCCAAGAGTAAATCCTTTTGGCCATTTGTATTTCTTCTTTGTCAAAGTGTCTGTTCATTTCTTCTCCCCATTTTTGATGGGATTAGATGTTTTTTTCTTGTAAATTTCTGTCAGTGCCTTGTATATTTTGGAGATTAGCCCCTTATCTGATGGGTATTGGGTGAATAGTTTCTCCCACTCAGTGGGTGGCTCTTGTATCCTGGGCACTATTTCCTTTGAGGTGCAGAAGCTTCTCAGCTTAATATATTCCCATCTGTTAATCTCTGCTTTCACTTGCTTGGAGAGTGCAGTAAGCAAAACTTGGTGTGACCAAAGGAAATTTTTATAAATTCCAAATCTTACCAAGCTCCCAAAACCAAAAGAATGGATGAAAATAGGTAAAATGACAAAGATCTCACTACACCTAAGTTCTCAAGCATCGTCTTTGATTTAACTGATGTAACATTTGTAAATTTGTAATATATAAATAGTTTTAGAAATTGCTCATACAGAAAGGAATTCACTGTTGTTTATCTCAAAATTAGTAACTGAAGAGAGTCATAAAGAATAAGTAAATTCTTTTTATTCTTTAGCACTATGTTACATGCAAATATCATCAAAGGATTTGGGAGCACTGTTTAAAGAATTATTTTTAGTAGAATCTCTACTTTTACAATTAACAGCAACTATTAGCCATTTAGAATGAGTTTTCTTGATGATTTTAATGAGGAATACTGATAATGCTACCAAAGTTTGAAACAAACAACGATATTAAATAGAAGCATCAGAGGCACCTAAAGATCAAGGATGTATGTTCAGGAATAGATTCTAAATGGATTCCATAGACACGATTTTTGTTTGGTCCAGTTAGACTATTTTCAACACTGGACACTTCCAACCCCAACCCCATTCACTTTATCAGAAAAATACTGTTTTAAGTTCCCTTTAAATTAAAAGTTGCACATCTAAGAAATATAATTGGAAGCCAGTGATATCTCTAGGAAAAAAAGATGTTCACTTAAAAAGAAATAAAAGGAGATCATAGCTGGCATGTTTCACTCTGTTCTTTCTGCTTTGGAAGTGTGGAACCTACAGCTACTTTGTGAGCTAAGATGGAGATGGGAATGCCAGTTCTGATTAAATCAAGAAATTGTTTCCAAAAGTATGAAGAAAAATTCTTTTTTTTCTTTTTTTAAATTATATTTTATTGAGAAAAAATAAGAAGTGTACTCTTTTCTTGTTTGTTTTTATCTGTTATTTGTTTGGGGGTTGCCCTCAGCAATGTTCAGGTGTTATTTTTGGCAGTCAACAGTCATATCTCACAGGCTCAGGGAACCATATGGGATGCCAGGGATTGAACCTGGGTTGGCCCCATGCAAGGCAAACACCCAATGCACTGTGCTACTATATTTCCTGCCCCTCAATGAACTTTTACCTTTATTTAAACACATTCCCAGAGTATATAAATAACAAGGGCAAACTTAAATGCTCAGAACAGTGCTTCTCAATCTGAATTTCAGGTCTGATATCAAGGTCTTTGTTTGTTTGTTTGTTTGTTTGGGGGCCACACCTGGTGACACTCAGGGGTTACTCCTGGCTCTGCACTCAGAAATCGCTCCTGGCTTGGGGGACCATATGGGATGCGGGGGGATCGAACCACAGACTGTCCTGGGTCAGCTGCATGCAAGGCAAATGGCCTACCGTGGTGCCATTGCTCTGGCCCCAAAGTCTTTAATCTATTTTGATTTGACTTTTATACATGTTAAAGAGCTGTCTGAGCTCATCTTTTTTTTTTTGGCATGTAGCTGATCAGTTTTCCCAAAGGCTTTCCTTGCTCTCACTTTATATTTTTTCACTTTATCAAATAACATTTTTACTTTTATCAAAGAATAATTACTCATATATCTGAAAATCAGTATTAGCATATTCAAGTCTATTCCATTGATCTGAAGCTGTCTTTTTTCCAATACCTTACTGTTTTAATGACTATTGCTTTAAATATGAGGAAATGGGTGACTCCCATCTTCTTTGCCCAAGGATTTCTTTAGCTATTCATGGAGGTTTATTGTTCCATATGAAGTTCAGTAGTGTTTGATCTATTTCTTTTTTTTAATATAATTTTTATTTTGATCGTAGTGGTTTACATATTTTTGACAATAATATTACAGGTTCACATTTACATATTATTTTTCTCTCTAACTGGGAGGAAGGACTACATAGTTCAAGTTATGTGGTTTTATTTGAAGAAGAGAAAAGTAATAAACTGGGGTAAAAGTCTAATATGCTGAAAATGGGGGGAATCCTTCTAGAGGCTCTCATCATTGGTTTGAGAGATGAAGGAGAAAAAGAAGGTGAAACACCCCAACAGTACAAAAAGAAGAGTCAAATATTCAGTGAACACTCCAGTGATAACGATAGGCACCACAAAAAAAAGCCATGGTCTTGAGTTAAAAAACATGGCAGAGCACCTAAAGAAAGAAAAGAAAAGAAGAAAAAAACAAAACAAAACAATATAAATGGGGACAACAACTTCAATAACCACACCAAAACAAAGCAATCGACAAAAAGTAGATAGGTAAATAAAAATAAAAATAATAATAATAAATGAAGAAAAAAATATATAAAAGATAAAAATGTTTTGTGCTTTTTGCCTTTTTTTTTCCCTCCTGCACTGGCACAGTAAATATTGGGGTCATTCGAAAAGGAATTTACTTGGCCTTAGTGCTATGGGGTTTCTCCACCCTTGGGGTATATTGTCACGGGATTAACTATAGACTCCGTTCAGGTTCATTTACTCTCCCCTCGGTGCTTTCGTGGTGTTTGGAAAACTTCTGCTCCATCCTGGGTGATGAAATAAGACCTCTGTATCTATAGATCTCAGTATCTGCACAGGTCTAGGAGTGGGACTTATGGTGTACTCTTTCTTTGTGGTTCTAGACGTTCTGTTTCCTCAGTGTCATTTTAATCCATCTTCTGTGGTTGGTGGTCTTGGTCTTTGCACTGATCCTAGGATGGAACCTAGGATAGCGTCTTTCATTGTGTTTCCAGAAGCCTCATTCTGTTGCGATTGTCTCTGCCGGACCTTTGGAACTGGGGATCATGGTTATTCTGCGGGTCATAATTCAAATCCTAGACTAGGGCTTTTTTATTGGTCTCAAGATATATTCAGTCCAGTCACGGTTCTAGCAGCCAGTCATCTGTAAATCGCGATCTTGGCTTTTGGACCAACCCAAGAATAACAAGTCTTCTGATTTTGTCTTATTGTTAGCTGGTGAGGTAGAATAACCTGTTCTTAGGTCAAGTTGTTCCCATTTTCTTTGTTGTCAGGATATCATATTAGAGCTGGCATTTGTTGGTGGCCCAGTGGTATTAAGGATGTCCTGGATGGGATTTGTTTCCTGTAGCTGTTGTGAAGAACTGTGTCAATTCTATGTCTGGGATCCAGGGTTCAAGGCTGGATGGATGGTATCTAATCACCTGAGGTCTAAGTTGGGTCCGCGTGACATATTTTCAAGGTAGGAGATATCCCTGTATTGTAAACAAGTATGAGTTCTTATCTCTAGTAGATAAGAGCTCTTTTTTATATGTAAGATTTCCACTTTTTTTAGTGTGCCTTTGCAGTCACTTTATATTTTCGGTGCATTTGGGGCTGGACAGAGAAGAAAACAGAAACAGGTCACACATCCAAACAAGATAAAATTAGGAATAAAAGTATATGTGCTCACATATGATACATAGAACAAACATTTAAAAATGAATTAACAAAATAATTAAAGGAATCATGTGATTCATGAGATTACCTTACTTTTGGGAAAAAGCAGGTAAAGAGGTGGTGCAATACTGGTCTTATACTTACGTTGGAAGTATAGGTTTCCCCATTGTCTTTTGGGATTTTCTTGTGGTGATGGGTTCCCAGGCACCTTTTCATCACTCCCACTGACCTTCTTGAGATTGGCAAAGGATTTGTGGCAGGGAGGTCTTGTAGGAGTTCTTGCATTGGAGATACTTTTAGAGCTAAGTCCGGTTTCAAGTAACAGTCCACGGTAGGGGGATTTGGTAGGGAGGGCCATGCAGCATGAGTCCGTAGGGGAGTTGGTTGCCTTTTCTTGCAGGGGTGAGGTGTGGGTTTGACTGGGTGTCCCTTCGCTTGGGTGCTGGGTACTGGTTCGTTGGGGTAGGAGGTCAGTCTTGATGCCTAATGGATTAAGAACTAAGGGTGAAGAGTTTTAATACGGTGGGAGGTCTGAGTGGGATTGAGGGGTGAAGGGATAGTTGGATTTCCAAACAAGGGAAAGGGGAAAGTATATGGAAGGGGTAGGAAAGAAGAAAAGAGAAAATATATTAGAAAGAAAGGGAGAAGAGAAAAGAAAAAAGAAAAGAGAAGAAAAGAAAAGAAAAAGAAAAAAGTAGTGAGAAGAGAGGAG
This sequence comes from Suncus etruscus, assembly GCF_024139225.1. Classification (NCBI taxonomy): domain Eukaryota; kingdom Metazoa; phylum Chordata; class Mammalia; order Eulipotyphla; family Soricidae; genus Suncus; species Suncus etruscus. Next base: position 112,908,479 of record NC_064857.1, on the reverse strand, counting down.
ATAATAGCAAGGGAATGCTAATTTGCTTGAATGTGTTCAATGAGTAGGGCCTGTAGTATAAGTCTGTACGTCACAGTTGCTGCTTCAGTGGTCTGACTGGTCACATGCTTCAAATCCTAAAAGAAGGTATAACCTAGAGATAAAGTGTATGTTAAAGAGTTTTCTTGGGACATTCTCGTAGTGCAAGCTGGATATGGTATCTCATGTGAGTGAGTGGCGAGATGCCATCTTATTTTGCCCACCCTTTGTATCCAAGAATGCCTGTGGACAGAAAAGCTGAGAGGTTATTTTAAATATAGTAAGATTAAGGCATTAAAACATAGTGTTATGGAATGTTTCCTTTGGAGTCAGTGATTTTTTGTGGTATACTTTACCTGTGATCCAAGATCCCTAAGGGATTATTATGGGCCTTTGTAGTAGAAGGCTGAGTACTTACCTGTTCTCTCTATGCTGCTCTTTCTACTGTTGCTGGTTTCTTTGTGGTATAATGTGTATTCAAGAGTTTGTGTTGTTCCTTTTTCATGTATTTTGGGCACTGCTCCCGAGTATACGTTGAGTATTACCATGTTTGGAGTTTCTATCCTGTTATACCCTGTTATTTGATTGTTGAGTATTAGTTGTATATAAGGTGTATGTTCTAGGTGCTTCAGAATAGCGCTATCATTCTGTGTTTATCTATTGTCTTCTGGCTTACTTTGTTTAACATAATATGTTCTAGGTCCATCCACGTTGCTGCAAAGTCTGTGATTGTATCATTTCTGATTGCCATGTAGTATTCCATTGTGTATAAATACCACAGCTTAATGATCCATTCATCTGTTGTTGGACATCTAGGTTGGTTCCAAGACTTGGCTATTATACTGAGTGCTGCGATAAATAGTGGGGTGCACATGTATTTTGGAATGAATGTCCTTCCAACTTGGGGGTATATACCTAGAAGAGCAATTGCTGGGTCAAATGGCAGCTGAATTCTGAGTTATTTGAGCACTCTCCAGACTGTTCTCCATAGGTGTTGGACTAGGGGGCATTCCCACCAGCAGTGGATGAGTGTGCCTTTCATACCGCATCCTTGCCAACAGAGGTTGTTCCCATTATTTTTGATGTGAGCCATCCTCAAAGAATTGAAGTACCTTGGTGGTTTAAGGAAGGACAGAATTACATAACCAAGCCACAGAGTCAACAACACTGTAATCCTGGGATCTAAACTTTAACAAATAAGCTTGAAAGGGTGCTGGTTATGATGGCTGTGAGGGCCAAAAGGACAGCTCACAAATTATGGGATGGGTTCTGGTAACATTGTTGGAGGGAGTATAACATTGTTTATACTGCTGGAGAGATTGGTGCTGAAACATATTTCTAAAACTCAACTATTGATAGCCTTATAAATCACAATTTTAAAAATTAAAATAAAGTAAATTATTAGGTTCACCTCATAAAAAAGAAATATAAGAAAGTATCTATAGCTAGATGATAGCAATTAATTCCCAGGAAGATTTGTAGTAAAAAAACTTGTTAAATTCTGTTTCATGTGTATTTCCCATATTGATCTATATTGGTTTATTGAATTTATTTTTTATTTTGATATCATGATGTAACTAAAAATATTTCAAAGAGACAGTTTTAGAATGTACCTTAAATCATTGCTTGGTTTTTTTCTATATAAGGAACTTATGAAATAACCTAAGAGAATCACCTCAGGCTTAGGAAAAGCTCAGGGAGGGTAAGTGATTATCCTGACATCACATAGTCAGTCAAAAGGAGAATCAGAACAAGAACAAAGGTCTCTGGATTTATAATTCAGAGATCATGACAAACTGTTCAGTAGTTTATGCAAATGAGTCCTTTAAACTAAAAATTATACAAATGCAAGGCTTTTTAATGTTAACAGTTATGAAAATATTTCCAAAATTTAAGTAAGTGAAAAATAAATGTTGTACTCAAGAAAATTAAATTTGGTGAAGATTTATGTCTCCCTAGGTCAGCTTAGAATGCTTATAGTTATTTTAGTCAAGATGTGATATAATTGTTTTAGTTTGATAAAATTATTTAGAAGCTCATTTTATAAAGGTGAGACAAGCTCTGTCAATATGTTAATGAGGTACAAATGTCCTTATAACTTCTTAATAGATAGTAACAATAATCAAAATATATAGAATTACGACAGTAATTGACACTCCGCATGCCAGGATTTCTGGGGTGTTTGACTGGTATGTTGGGGGCTCTGGGCAGGACAGCTAGCCATAGGACCCCTGGGCTGACCACTTAGTCCAGGCGAATGTGGGCGACCGAGTACCCACATGTTTAAAGGAACTTTGTATGGATTTTTCACCGCTGCCTGATTCAAGCCAAAAGTTTGCATAGCCCTGAGCCAAAAGAACCCTGCAAATAAACTTAGCTCACCACAGAGAACCTGGCTTAACTAGGTTCCTTAATCTTTCCATGGAATCTGTTTTTGTAACTGCTCTCAAGCATAGTCATAAATAGATTTTTGTAAGGTTTAAACTGTTAGAATCTATTAAGGATTTGCTTCCCCTCCCCCCATCCTGCCAGGTTTCTCCTTATCCTTCCCGCCATCAAAATGTGTCTGCTCCCATTGGTTAAAAATCGTTGTACCTGTACAAATCTGATTGGTTTAAGTTTCAATCCTGTGTTTTTGCTCCTCCCACTGAAACAGGCTATAAAAGCTTTGCTTATTCTCTCAATAAACCTCTTGACAGGAATTCAGCTTGAGCTTTTATTATTAACTTCTACGGATTAATTTTCTAGGTGTTCACAAAAGAGCTTAACACTCGCGAATTATTTGTAGCTGCTTCTGCCTTCTGTTCCGGTTAAGAGAAAGCGGCTGGCCGGAATTCTCTCCCAGCAAAGGACAGGAGCAAAGGCTGATACAAAATGGCGCCCCACGTGTGTGTTTTGAATCCTATGTGATCATCCCGTCGGCTGGAGGCAGGCGAATCCAGGAGCTAACGTGGTAAGACGTCGGGTAAACTCCCATCCGGAGTGACGCTGCGTAAGTCAGCCTTTCTTATGTGTGCACACATTTATTTTTGTGCCGACCTATCGTCCCGCAATTGGCTTTGGGACTCCTGTGCTTTTTTATGGGCAGCCCCCCTCAAGCACAGAAGCCAAATTCAGTGCTTAATATTCAGTCTGCATTAAAACGCAGGCACATAGAAGTTACCAAAAAATATATTTGTAATTTCTTAATGTTTTGTTTATGATGTTTACCAAAAATCTAGTTTTCAGGTTCCTGTCGCTTTAAATCTCTCAGTTCCCTCCCTCCTTTAACCCTTTATCTTCACTTCTGCTGCTTCAACCTCTGTGCTAATCCTGTTAAAACCGCCGCCTTTTTCCCTGAACAGCTCTAGCCGGCGGGCGGGCCAAAATTTCGCCGCTTTTTTTTTTCCCCCCGCGCTGTTAATCTCTAGCCAGCCGGCGGGCGGGCAAATATCCCAGTCTCTAAACTCTTATAAAAACAACACACATTTTCCAAATCCCAGCTTGTCAGCAACTCTGTGCCTGAGTCACTCTCCAGGTCTGTGTCACAGCAACCAACTTCTACTAACTCCCGCTGCCACTCCCTTCTCTATGCCTGCACCCCCCACAGCCCCCCGCGGGGCAGAATGCCGGCGAGCTAGAAGCTGTGGCCGGTTCTAGCCCGCCCCCATTCCTGAACGCCTAAAATTAGGCTATTCACACGCTTTTCCGGCTTTTTAACCTACCCCCAAGCAAAATAAATTACCTGGTGTTCAAACACACCTGTCTGGGTTAGCCAGTGGCCGTTGCCTACAAAAACTTCAGGCTGCTTCAAAGATTTAAGCGAGCAGAACGGTCCTCCCCCCTCCTCCTTCCATCCCTTACAAGCTTTCCTTTCTCCTAAGTCGAAATGCCTAAGTTAAAATGTTTTTCTAAAGATAAAGGCCACAGTTGGTGAAATTAAAAAGTCTTATATGTGTTAAAAAATGTCATAATAAGTTATTTAACCTATGCAAAGGTGGCGTATATGTGGTATACTTTGTACCTGTTTTAAAAACTGTAGGTTTCTGTGTAGCTAAGGTGCAAAACATAAAAAAAAAAAAAAAAAAAAAAAAAAAATTCTCTAGAAAAAAAAAAAAAAAAAGCAACTAACAGCAATAAACACCCTTTGTTCATGCCTCTCAAAAATTTTAAAGCAAGGTCATAATTCAGTTACTTGTAATAACAAATTATCAGTAAATAAAAAACCTTTTCGTGTTTTAAAACTTAAACAAACACACAAGTATTAAAGTTTAAATCTTATATTTCTATTAAAAATTATTTTTAATCTTAAAAGTATATAAAGTTTGTAAAATAGTTCATGTCATGGGCATTTTTTAGTAGCTTAGGCTCCTTAATCTGCATTTAAATATTTCTTATATTTTGTCTTTTTAATTGCTCTTTCCTCTCCATGTCTGCTATTCAAATCTAATAGTCAAATAACATTTTGTAACATTTTTAACTTTGTTTTTAAGGAATAATTTGTAAATATAACACAGGTGTCTTTCTTACCTCTGCATTGAAAAAAGAGCAAAACTCCTTTGTTAAAATTACTGCACATGTTTATAAAGTTAATTTTTTAACAACTAAAATAATACAAGTAAGCAAAATAAGTTGGTCAGCTTTCCTTAACAATAGTGTGTAAACATTCCAAAACTCTAAACTAAGCCTAAGTTCTTTTAAATGCATAATAAATATAGCAAAATAGCATTGCCATTTAAAAAACTTAAACCTTAAGTAGCCTTATCCCTTTTCTCAATTTCAAGCTTAAATTTAAACTCAAAGGTAAGTACAAATAATTTTGCATTCTCCAAGTTTAATCTTAAATTGTCTCTGTTCATGTTCTGGTTAGCCTTTTTTAAAATAATATTGTTAATTAGCATTATAAAGGTACCTAAATTTTATAAGCAAATTCACAAGTACTAAAAATAATTTTGGTCTTCAGTTCTAGGTGTAAAAATGCATCAAATGTCTTTAACTATATTTTATAATGTCTACACATCTTGTTAATTTGGTATATAATTTTTACAAATTATTCACTTAAAATCTTCAAAGTACAAACAGTTGTTTTTTAAAGTCAGTTTTTTATACCTTTAATAATCATAGTTCATGCTCTCGTCTTTAATCATAAAAATTTTAACACTTTATTACAGCTGTCTTACTATTCTACTGTGAAACCAATTTATAACAAACCTGTTCATTTTCAGCAAATAATATACTTCAGCGTGGAAACTCCTTCTTCAGCGCTCCCCTAACCATGTCACTTAACAAAAAAAAAAAAAAAAAAAAAAATTTTTTTTAACTGCTAACATTTTACTTCATGTTTTAAACTTCAAATTTAAATTGTTTTAAAAAATGTTTTGTGTTAAAGCCAACCTTAAAATTTATTTTCAGCAGTTCCATTCCAGCTACATTAAAATAATTTTTTTTCCTTCTTCTTTTCTCTCACAAATATGCCGGCTAAATACTTTAAAAGCGCTTGTCCATTTTTCTAATGCAAGTTTTCATTCAATCCTTTTGTTCAGGTGTGCGTGTTATCAGTGAAAGTGGCCACAATGTTGTGTTTCTTGTTTGTTCTGTCTGTCTATTTGTTGTTTTTGCATTTCTATAAATACAATTTTTATAGTCTTATCCATTTTTAAAATTTCAATTAATTTTTTACCTAGCTTAGTCTAGTCATCTATAAACTGTGAAATCATGCTAAAAATCCTGTGCTAAGCTAGCTTTGTTCTATCAGCATGGCAAAAAAGATAGGGGATGGTAAACCTCAAAAATTTCTCAAATGGCCATCAGGAATAACTTTTTCCTGGAGAATTTTTGAACTTTGCAATCCCCAGTTTTTCTGCTATGTATAGTTAAGGCCAATACAATAAGGCCAAATGTGGCTACAAAAAGAAGCATCTAGCTTTAAAATAATAACTAAAAAGTTTAAAAGAAATCATTTAAGTTCAGTTTAAAGGTTTTTAAACAATTGGCTATCATTAATTATAAAATTTTTTTTTGTGTGCTAAAGTCCAACAGTAGTCATAAGGCATTCCAGTGGCATTCAAAAATAACCATTTTTGCCTCCTGCCAAGCAGTTTCCTTAGCCTCCTGCAGTCCTCTCTTCATTCACTTCAAAACAGCCTGCCACCTCTCCTGCTGGCTACCATCCCTGCAAACCTGTTGCTGACTGACTCCACCTTTCACAATGCTGAATGGTACTCTGCCTGGCTGCCACCAACCACCCCCTTCAAACCAAGGCTTCATTAATTTGTTTGCTTCACTTCACTCTTCCTTGCAAGACAATGACAACACCTCTAGTTCCTTCCCTTCTCCTTCTACAATGGTGCCGAAAACATAGCCAACTCCCTTGGCAATGTCAGCTCAACCTCTCCCATACCCTCGGCTCTTCAAAACTCTGCCGGCTTCCCCACCCTTCCAGCCCATGCTGTCCTCGGGACCCCCTCCTCTTCTCAGCTCATCCTTGTCATAATCAACGCTTCCGCCCTCCGTCCAAACGCAGACGCCTTCGGTACCTGCTATTCACCTCGAACCTCATCCTACAAATGGTCAACGCCTCCACCATCACTGACCCAGCCTATCTGCTATTCATCTCAACCGCCCTTCTGCTTTGGTAACCCCCTGCCTGTCTCTAACCCCTTCGCTCTGCGATCCAGCCCCAAGCCTCACTTCAGCATCACCTTGTAACAGGTGGTAAAACTTGGACTTTGCCTTTTGGTACCCAATATTGAAAATTGTAATCAAATTCTTGTCATTAATTCCTCCTTTCAGTTCATGATTGCCCCCAATTTAACGTTTCTTGCCTGTTCTACTGGTTTATCTCCCCACATTGTTTCACATTTGTTTTTTCAGTCCTAAAACTACTGTGTTTTAGTTGTTTTAATGCCTAAATTAACTGTTACACCTGAAACTAATTTATTACCCCTTAAAAATAACTCTGTCTCTCTCCCTCCGCAGGAAACAGCCAGCTACTGCTCTTACCCTTGCCTTATTAATGGGCCTGGGTATTATTGGTGCTGGCACAATAATTTATTCATTAATTCATACTCTAAAATCTGTCAATGCCTTAAGTATAACTGTTGTTAATAATGTTTCCAAACTTAAACTAAGTTTACAACACTTAAAGCACATTGTTAAATCCCTAGCAAAAATAGTGCAGCAAAACCACCATGGTTTAATTTGGTTTCCTTTTTTTTGAAGAAAGGGGGAATCTGTGTAGCTCCTAAAGAAGAATGTTGTGTTTTTAAGGATGAAACAGGTTTACTTAGAGACAGCATTCAACGTATAGAGGATGATTTAGTAAATAAACAAAAAGATTTAGAGCAGAGTGAGAGCTGGTACAAAAATTGGTTTTCTACCACTCCATGGATAACTACAGTGCTCCCAGCTTTTTTGGGACCCTTCATTGGCTTCATGTTGCTAGTTTCTTTTGGTCCTTGGGCTTTTCGCAAACTCACCACCTTCGTGAAAAATCAAGTGGGTGAAGCAACCAGAAAGGACTCAAAAGTTTTATACCAACAGCTATGCACCTCAGAAGACCAGCTGACGCCTGACATCTCCCCTCCTGCCAACTCTCCACCACTTAAGTTTGAAGTAATCGAGGAGCTGGCGCATAGACCTCAATCTGTGCGCTCGCGCCTTGCCAAGCTTTGGAAACGACTGACTCAAGGGTAGCAGATGCGGTAACTGGAAGCCCCACACCTCTTCACCCAGTGTGGCCAGTCCACCGAGGCACATCTGTCCCTTCCATATTGTATACTAAACAGGGGGAGATGTGGGCGACCGAGTACCCACATGTTTAAAGGAACTTTGTATGGATTTTTCACCGCTGCCTGATTCAAGCCAAAAGTTTGCATAGCCCTGAGCCAAAAGAACCCTGCAAATAAACTTAGCTCACCACAGAGAACCTGGCTTAACTAGGTTCCTTAATCTTTCCATGGAATCTGTTTTTGTAACTGCTCTCAAGCATAGTCATAAATAGATTTTTGTAAGGTTTAAACTGTTAGAATCTATTAAGGATTTGCTTCCCCTCCCCCCATCCTGCCAGGTTTCTCCTTATCCTTCCCGCCATCAAAATGTGTCTGCTCCCATTGGTTAAAAATCGTTGTACCTGTACAAATCTGATTGGTTTAAGTTTCAATCCTGTGTTTTTGCTCCTCCCACTGAAACAGGCTATAAAAGCTTTGCTTATTCTCTCAATAAACCTCTTGACAGGAATTCAGCTTGAGCTTTTATTATTAACTTCTACGGATTAATTTTCTAGGTGTTCACAAAAGAGCTTAACACTCGCGAATTATTTGTAGCTGCTTTTGCCTTCTGTTCCGGTTAAGAGAAAGCGGCTGGCCGGAATTCTCTCCCAGCAAAGGACAGGAGCAAAGGCTGATACAGGCGAACAAGATTTTCCCCACACCAGGCGGGTCTTCAGGGCCACGCCTGGTTAATCGGGCCCTGGGGGGAGGGAGTGAGAAATTCCTCCTTAGGCATCCAAAAACTACAGAGGCATGGCTGGGCTCAGAACACTCCACATGCCAGGATTTCTGGGGTGTTTGACTGGTATGTTGGGGGCTCTGGGCAGGACAGCTAGCCATAGGACCCCTGGGCTGACCACTTAGTCCAGGCGAACAAGATTTCCCTCGCACCAGGCGGGTCTTCAGGGCCACGCCTGGTTAATCAGGCCCTGGGGGGAGGGGGTGAGAAATTCCTCCCTAGGCATCCAAAAACTACAGAGGCACGGCTGGGCTCAGAACACTCCGCATGCCAGGATTTCTGGGGTGTTTGACTGGTATGTTGGGGGCTCTGGGCAAGACAGCAAGCCACAGGACCCCTGGGCTGACCACTTAGTCCAGGCGAACAAGATTTCCCTCACACCAGGCGGGTCTTCAGGGCCACGCCTGGTTAATCGGGCCCTGGGGGGAGGGGGTGAGAAATTCCTCCCTAGGCATCCAAAAACTACAGAACCGCGCGGGGGCTCACGCCCCTGCACATACTTCATGTATTAAGAGTATTTCTTTTTCTTTTGTTATGTTTTGCATATACAGAATGTTCATTTTGCATTCTGCCTTTTCCCACACCCCTACAAAGCTCTTTTTTACTCCTTAACTCTCTAACCTCCTCCCAAACGTCACTAACCTACATTACTCTTTTTACTTTAGTAGTGTACAATCCTAATCACAGTCCAAAACTGTGCATTGTGTATGACAACCCCAAACTGTTTCAAGATACATATAATGGACACGTATTTCTTTAGAATATTTTGTGTTTCTTCTCTGACAGCTATAATTCTTACTAAATGTTGTCTTATACAGTGATGATTCTAACCACTTTATATCTTCTTGTTTTGAGCTGTTTAACAAGGAATTTTGGTGAAAGAGTCCCCCAGTTTAATGCTTATGATTGAACCATATCATGGGAATAATTGGAATTGTTCTTATGGCCCCCATATGCGACAATAACACCACGTGGCATTGCTTCTTATTTGCATAGGCACATTAAAATGGGAAAATACTATACATACAAATAAGATCTTATCTAATAGAGATTGGAACACACAAATCTTGTAGTGCAAAGGGACTTTACACCCTGAACATTGACATAATGACCTAGCACAGACGTCAGAAGAAAGGGCATTTTCCATTCTCCCTTGAACCAGGGAAGCCATCCACAAAACATCCAGGCTGGTCTATAACATCATCTGGAAGCATTCCTCTACCGCGGAAGACCCTACACTGCTCAGACATCGACCTGCTCAAAAGAGACTTCCCTTAACACTGAGAAGACTTAACAACCACAATGACCTGCTTACAGGACAGGGCTCCCTGCATTGCCCTTTGATTGTGAGGTGAAAGGAGAGGACGCTCCACATCCTGACTTCAATGTAGGATATGCAGATTCCAGGATCTTTAATACAGAAACATGATACCAACAACAGAGACTGTGTGAAAAATAAAAGTGTGTTGGCACTACAGACAATGTCTTGGATTGGACGATCTAGCTTGTCTGGAGCCTAGAGTTGGTCCTGTGTCAGGAAACTTCAGGGGTCGGGTCTCTTTGTATTTAGGCCAAGGTTATTTCTTTCCATGTCCCTCATATTTTGGTGGGCCTATGCAAACAACAATTGCCACTCTAACACCATTTTTACTGTGCTCCTTTGACTCTAATCCTTAAAAAGAACTCACTTAAAATTTGAGGATAACTTAAGCTAATATGCATGTATATGGAAATGTAAGAAAATACTATGCCTGTAATGTTTAAGGAGTTACGTAAGTTTTATGGCTTTGGATTGCCTTGTGTGCTATTAAGAAATATTATAATGTGTTACAATCTGGGGACTTGAGGGACAAAGTAATTGTACATGGATTCTGTCTTAATGTTCTTTGGCTGAAATTTCAATGTTAAGATATCAGCAAGGGGACTTCTGAGAATTATGTTATGGGTGATTGTCCTTCCACTGTAACTTTACCTTGTCCTCTTCCTTTGCATCCTTGTTCTCATAATTAAAAATAAAAATTAAAAAAAAGGTAAAAAAAAAGAATTACCACAGTAATTGATATCAAGACTATCGATCATATCACTTTTTCTGGAAATAAAATTACAATGGCATATATTGACTTAATTTTATAGATAAAGCACAACATTAGTCAAAAAAGATTTAATATTTTGTCGATAAAAGTAGAGAGCAGGCGGTGATGGTTTATAGCTCATCTCAAATGAATTAATAAGATGAATTTCATGATTAAATGCATAATTTCTAGATATTTTGTAAAATCTTAGACTGATTTTGAGATGACCAAAGACTTCCTACATATAAAATTAAAATTTAGAGAGGGGCCAGAGCAATTAGCACAATGGGTAGGGCATTTGTCCTAAAATGTGGCCAACCGGGGACCAACCCAGGTTAGATTCCCCAGGAGTAATTTCTGAGTACAGAGCCAGGAGTAATCCCTGAGCACCACCAGGTGCGGTCCAAACCCACCCCCCCAAAAAAGGTATAAAAGTATGGGTAATTTTAAATATAATAATTCTCTGATAACTATGATTTAAGTTATTATAAGAGAATTTTGTAATATATATGAAGCTCTTAAAGCTTCTATAATGTAAAGAAAATATAAGCAGTGCAGTTCTTAGAAATGGTGCATTTCCTGTATTACAAATCAAAATATCTAAAAAGAATAAAACAGAAGAGATAGCGAATAAAACAGACAGATGAGAGAGAGAAAGAGAGAGAGAGAAAGAGAGGAAAAATGTATGCTCCAGAGATAGGAAGGTGAGAGGGTATCAGGGTGGGTGACAGAAAAACTGGAAACATTGGTGCGGGAAAAGTGCACTGGTGAAGGATTTTGTGCATCGTATGACTATAGCTCAATCATGGACAACTTTATCAGTGAATAAAAATAAATACTGTATTATGTACAACCTTGTACCTATGGTATTTAAATAAGAATAAAATAAAGATTAGTGTAATTCTTGTTGATGATTTTTGATTTGACTCTAGAAGCAAAGGCAACAAAAGAAAACTCAAACAAGTGAAATGACATCATTCTAAAAATTCTTCTGAATAGTAAAGCAAACACTCAGCAAAAATAAAAAGCAGCCTGGCAAGTGGGAAAATATTATTGAATCATATCTAATAGGCAATATTATCTAAAATGCAGAAAAGGATGTTACAATTCTGAAGCTAACAAAAATGTAGATTAGGAAATGGGAAAATGATATGAATAGACACTTTTCCAAAGAAGGCATACAAATGAC